>NW_006399930.1:3213503-3215708 GCF_000299155.1 Elephantulus edwardii
AAGTATGTTAGATGGAGCCTCAGAATCCTTGCCTCCAAGGAACCACCTGGTTTACACCTTTCCAGGATGAATCTGTTTGTTTTTCTAGCAGTCCATGGTACCCTCAATACTCTTCTTCAGCACCACAGTTCAAAGGCATCAATTCACCTTCTGTCCTCCCTAGTCACTGTCCAACTCTCTGATGCATAACAAGTGATAGCAAAGACCATGTCCTGTATCAGATGCACCTTAGTCTCCAGAGAGACACCACTGCTCTTCGGTACTTTGGAGAGGTCCATAACAGATGGACTTATTATGGGATGATAAGGGAAATACCATTGTCATTTCAACACCCATAAAAGAATAGTCTAATAGTTGGACTTTCTCATTAAGAAGATGTTACTCTTCCAAGGTTCAAAGTCTTCAAAATGATTACAGTTTGACCAATTCTGAGTGGTCTTTGGATTTTTAAGAGTGGTTGCAATAGCTTTCAATTTCCAAGGAAGTCTTGCCTTACTTGAAGAGAAGAAAGGTGCTATAGGTTCTAGACAGATCCGTTCTCCACTACCATATATTTCAGAATATTTTAAAAAAATCCATAAGAAATCTTTTTGTCATTCTCTATTTTCAGGCAAGACCCATCTGACATCAGCAATAATGTCCCTCATTCTCCAACCACTTTGAATAATATCATTTTTCTCAATCTAGCTTTAATTTCTGACAGTTTTCTATTGATGCATCGCTCCAGTCATTTGAAAATAAGCTTCAAGATTTTACTTGTGAGTGATAGTCATGATACTGTTTAGTTACTTTTGAATTCTGTTGGATCACCTTTTAATTTTTTTTATAATGGGCACAAATGTAGAGTAGTTAGAAGTTATTAGCTCAGCTGGCCTTGTGTGTAGATGATTACTTTCCATAAAGCAATCTAATGAAGCAGAATGAATAAATCAGTTGAGGTCAATGTAATCACTTCTGAGTTAAAGGTAACACTTCTGTTAGAGCCAGAACTTGACAAACCTGCCTTGTTTTCTGAATATTGCCAGTGTTCCACCTTTGACAAGGTACAATATTATCACTCTCTTGTCATTTGTTTTAATGAAAAACATATTTCATTTTTATTCTCAGACAGATTTTTACCTCACATGTGGTCTGGCTTTCACAGGTTTAACTATATAAAAAGACCAGAATAGTACCTGCTTCGGTAGCACATACATTAAAATTGGAATGATGCAGAGAAGATTAGCATGGCCCCTGTGCAAGGATGATACACAAATTCATGAAATCTTCCATATTTTTTGATGAGGTATTATTGTCATGACAAGAGTTCAGAATGAAACCTGCATAGTGAAGTGGACTTGGGGGGGGTGCGGGGAGGGGATTGTGTAACAATGAAAAAAAATTTTTTTTAATTTGTCAAAGAAAAAAGCGAACTGGGGAAAGTGGTGGGCAGGGAGGAAAGTGTGCAACAATGAATGAATTGAAATGAAAAAAAAAATCAGAGGCTGGAAGGGAAAAAAGACCAGAATAGACAAGCATACACATATTTATAGGGATAGGAGGAAGACAACAGAGAAGATAACGCTAAAGGATGCTGGTAACTGTTAGAAACTGAAATAGGCAAAACAGAATCTATCCTGGAGCTATACTCTGAATTCAGACTCCAAGCAGCTTGATTTTTGAGAAAATAATATCTGTTCTTTAAAGTCACCCCCTTGTGTTATTTGTACTATAGCAACCCTCAGTAACTTACACACTTAACCCGTCATTTCCCCCAATCAGTGTCTGATTGTAACATTGACCAGCCAGTCACCACTTCCATAAAGACCTATTGATTATCAAATATACTCTAAACTCAAGCCTGTGTATTCTCTTTTGTTTTTTGGAGATTCTTAAGAGAAGTGGGGTTTTTGGGGGTGTTTTGTTGTTGTTGACTATTCCAACGTTTATCCATATTTAACTGTTTCCTTTTTTTAACTCTCTTAAGAATTTATTTTAAAAACATTATTAAATTTTATTAATTTTTATGAACATTTACAGAGATTTTGGGTTTCCATTCATTCATTGTTGCACTACTTTCTCTACCCTCCTCCCCAGTTCGTTCTTCTTTTTTCCCCCCTTGAG
This sequence comes from Elephantulus edwardii, assembly GCF_000299155.1. Lineage (NCBI taxonomy): Eukaryota > Metazoa > Chordata > Mammalia > Macroscelidea > Macroscelididae > Elephantulus > Elephantulus edwardii. Next base: position 3,215,607 of record NW_006399930.1, read on the forward strand.
AGCCTGTTTTAATTGTCCAATTGCCACAGTGCTTGTCAAAGCCAGTTCTGATTAATCTCCTTTGTCAGTGTGTCCTTTGCCATTCCCTATCACTCCTCCCTG
>NW_006399930.1:3216904-3217371 GCF_000299155.1 Elephantulus edwardii
TAGTAGGCTCTTGTGTCCAGGAGAAAACGAATATACTTATCAATAATGTTAATGCTCACCCACAGCTCTTCTGGGAGTATCTAAATTGTTGAAGCGCCCTCCTTTGTTTCCAGCTGGGAGCTGGGGCCTGTCAGTCCTGTCAGCCACAGGGACCTGATGTGAGCCACCCTTGGCCAAGTGTCTTTCAGATCCACACTTAAAGCAAGTGAGTGGGGGCTTCCTCTCTACACCCTTGCCTATCTGTGGCTCTCATCTGTGACACTGTCTACTGAAGTGGCCCAGCTTTCCACAGTGGAAGCAATTCTGACCGTCTTTATTACCTTTGGGTGGCAGTGTTTATGAGTAAGTCTTCCTTTTTCTGACACAGGCCCTAAACTGGAAGCCATAGCTGCCCCAATAATTTTGGCCATTCTCTGGTCTTTTCTCTTCCCTCTAGATCCCAGTTGTTAAAAGAGGGAAAAATTTAA
>NW_006399930.1:3217992-3219603 GCF_000299155.1 Elephantulus edwardii
ATTTCACTCAGCATAAGGTTCTCCAGAGTCAACCATTTTGAATAATGTTGCATGAGTTCCTTGTTTTTCAATGCAGCATAGTATTCCATTGTGTGAATATACCACAGCTTTTCTATCCATTCGTTTGTTGATGGGCACTTAGCTTGTTTCCAACTCCTTGCTATTGTGAACAAAGCTGCAATAAACATGGGTGTGCATATATCTGGTTGGATGTCAGTTATGGTCTCTTCGGGGTATATTCCCAGTAGTGTAATTGCTGGGTCAAATGGCATCTCTTTTTGAGAAAGCTGCTCTGTTCTCTTTTTTAATTATTATTGAATCATTGACCATAATTTTTTCTCTATAGACTTTTATTAAAATATCAATTAAAAAAAAAGAACCGAAGAAAAGAAAATCCTATTCTCCAAGGAGAAACTTGGTTTCACCCTCTCGACCATAATTTTTTAACAAACCGATGACCCTAATATAGTAGTCTTAAGTTTATATGCACATTGATAAAATAGACCTAAAAATAAATTAAGAAATTCTTAATATCATTTGTTATGTTACTGTGTTCTGTCACCCATAGCTGACCCTCCGGTGGGTTTTCAGAGGCATTTATCACTTAGGGAAGATTATCTATCTTTCTCTCATAGAGTAGCTGGTGGATTAGATGTTGCCATTTCAATTTATGCTACAGTGGAGGAAAACTTCATTGTGAGTTATCCTTTCTGGCATTATCTGAGAGCATACAAGGCAATTCGTGTCTATCACATTGCTTTCCCTCTATTCAAAATATGTTCCTAACTCCACTGAATTGTCATGGCTATCTTCTAGTGTGCTCTAAGAGCATTTTTAATAACAGAGTTTTCATGTTAATGTAACTCTGAGTCACACAACAGAAAAAAAATCAACAACCAGTAGTGACAGTCTAGATTGGTATATTACTACAGGTTCCTGTCTAAAATATGACAGAAATCAACACAGGGACAACTGTGCAACAGATACAGATAACCAAAAACCAAACACCTTAGTGCAACAAGCAGAGCTAGAGTTCTTTTATTCTTACAGATTTGGAGTGGGTGTTAGCTTATATATATCTATGAGATCAAGTTGGTTTATTGTGTGGTTTAATTCTTCAGAGTCTTTGCTGAGTTTCTTTCTGGTAGTTTTACTTTTTTCTTGAAAGTGGTATGTTGAAGTCTCCAATTACTATAGTGGTGTTGTCTATTTTCTTTTTTAATTTTGTTAATGTTTGTTTTGTATATTTTTCAGCTCTATCATTGGTGCACTCTTCCTGGATGATACATTTAATATCCTCCCACAGCTCATCTGGTCTTCGCTCATTAGTGTTCAAGGCCTCAAACCTGTTCCTGAGATGACTCTGAAATTCAGGTGGGATGAAATTAAAGTCATAGTTTGGCTCCTGTGGATTCGGTTTAATTTTCCTCAGCTTCAGCTTTGAACTTGCAAATGAGTAGTTGGTGGGTCATTACAAAGACAGAAGAGGAAGAAAAGAACAAAATGGATGTCAGAAGAAACTCTGAAGATTGCACTGGAATGTAGAGAAGCCAAAGCACAAGTAAGAATTCAAGACACTAAAGAGCTGAACAGAAGATTCCAAAAGGCAGC
>NW_006399930.1:3221397-3229798 GCF_000299155.1 Elephantulus edwardii
ATCATTGGTGCATAGATATTTATTATTATGTCCTCTTGTCGTTTTGACTGTTTAAGCATTATGAAGTGACCTTCCTTGTCCTTTGTGATTTTTGCATTGGAATTTATTTTATCAGAGATCAATATCAATACTCCTGCTTTTTTTCTGGTTGCCATTTGCTTGGTATATATTTATCCACTCTTTCATTTCTAGTCTTCTTTTATCTTCACTTTTCAGGTATGTCTCTTGTAGACAGCATATTGATGGGTTTTGGTTTTTATATCCAATCTGCTACTCTTTTTCTCTTCAGTAGTTCATTTAAACAATCCACATTTAGTGTGATAATTGAGCAGCACAGTTTTATTGCTATCATTTTGTTGAGTTCTTTTTGGTGTTTTTACTGATTACTTTGCTCCATCCTGCTTTCCTGCTTTCTGTGGCACCTCTAAGGAGGGTGTCTCTCAGGGTTTTCTGCAATGCTAGTCAGATTTTTAAAAATTCCCTTAGATTCTGCTTTTCTGGGAATATCTTGATCTCTCCTTATTTAATGGATAGTTTTGCTGGGTATAGTATTCTTGGTCGATAGTTGTGTTCTTTGAGTGTTTGATATATGTCATTCCACTGTCTCTTGCTCACACAGTTTCTGCTGAAAAATTGGCATTTAATCTTATTTGCTCTCCCTTAAAGGTTACTCTTTGTTTCTCCCTAGCTGCTTTCAGAATTCTCTCCTTATCTTTGGTTCTGGCAAATTTGACTATGATTTGCCTTGGTGTTTTTTTCTTTTGAAGTCTATTCTATATGGTGTTCACTCAGCTTCTTGGATAGATATTCTCACATTTTTCATTATGCCTGGATAGTTTTCTTCTAGTAGTTCTTCCACAACTTTTTCGGTGTCTTTACTTATTCTTTCTTGCTCTAGAATTCCAATTATGTGCATGATATTTCTCTTGATGGTGTACCACATTATTCTTGGGCTCTCTTCTTTTTACTTCCTTTTTGATTCTGCTTTTTAATCTAGCAGATCAATAGCGACTGTTCTATCTTCTATTTTACTGGTTCTGTGTTCCATCTCTTCAATTCTGTTCATATGTCCCTCCAACATGTTAACAGCATCTGAAACATTGGTCCTCATATTTTGGATTGTGATTTCTTGTTTTTCCCAAGCCTTTAATGCCTTGTTAGTTTTATCTGCGTTGTTTTTTAGTTTTTTTCTTTTTATTTTTAAATTAATTTTAATTAAAGTTTACAAAGACTTAGGGTTTCCAGTCATTCATTGCTGCACTTTCCTCCCTGCCCACCCCCTCATCCCCAATTGACTCTTCTCGTTGAAAAGTAAAAGAAAAACTCTTTTATTGTTATGCAATCCCTCCCCCAAGTCCACTCCACTATGCAGCTTTCATTTTGGACTCCTGTCATGACAATGATACTATTAAAAAAATAAGATCCCTGCACACCCATGTTTATTGTGGCTTTGTTTGCAATAGCAAAGAGCTGAAAAGAACCCAAGGGTCCATCAACAAATGAATGGACAGAGCAGCTCTGGTATATTCACACGATGGAATACTATGTGCAGCATTGAAAAATAAGGAACTCATTAAACAGTCTACAAAATGGGTGGCCCTGGAGGACAGCATGCTGAGTGAAATATCTCGGTCACAAAAGGACAAATATTGCATAAGGCCACTGTTGTAAAACAGGACTGACAACGGGGTTGAGGGAAGACAGAGAAGGAGGGGAAGAATGATGTATACTGTACTGAAACAGATGAGGGAGAGACCTGTTTAAAAGGAATATATTAGTTTAATTGTTTATTTAAGTTCCTTTTGGCTTTTGCTTGCAGTGCCCTGTAATTCTTCAAGTTTGTCTTTCACCCGTTGAAAATATTCAATCATTATCCTTTTAAATTCTGTGTCAGAAAGTTTCATTAGATACTGTGTCACTTTTTGGGGGGTTGACATCTTGCTTGGTTTGTGTAGAGTGTGAGGTAGCCTGCTTCCTACATAGCATTGCTGTGACAATAGCAGGCTCTTGGTCTGACATCACTGCTCCAGAGGAGGATAGGGTAGCTACCCTGCCTGAGTTCCCCTCTGAACTTTTGCATCAAAGGAAGACTTGTTTCAGTTAGGGAGAGATAAAGCCTGTGAATTAGCAGCCTCTTCTGTCAGACAACTGCTGCAGTTAGGCCAGTCCAAGGTTCTCTGGGCTAAAGGCAGCTCAAGCTTTGGGAGGGTAGAGGAAATGAAATGGGTTACTGTGATATGGATGTCTGTGGCACATGTCAGAGGGGCAGAAATGGGTCATCCTCCAGTCACTGGGGCTGTGGCATCTAGGATTTGGGGCCAGTTTCTCCAGATGATGGGATCAGGTCCTCCAGACAGCAGGAGTATGACTTCCAGACTGTGAGACTGGGTCTTCCAGGCAGCAGACAGAACATTTGGGCAGTGGGGCTGGGGTATATAGACAGAGGGCCTATGCGAGTCTTCCAGATGGGAGGCAGAAGTGTCCAGGCAGTTGGGTAAGGTCCTTCAGGTGGCCAGTTCAGGGGTCCAGGAAGCCAATTTGAGGGGCCTCCAGTTGAAGGGGCAAGTCCACCAGGCAGTGGTGCCATGGTTTAGTGCTCCAGGCAAGAGACCAGTCCAGGACAGACTAAGAAATTTTTAAGGTAGGTACCTAGTTAATTGACTGGATACATAGCATAGGAGTGACATATATAGAAGCCTTTCTAATTGAATTTGATTGCTTAAATGAGCATTGGTTATTGATCCAAGAAAAACAAAATATTTGGTAACTTGAACCTTTTTTTCCATTTACCTTCATGTTGTTTATTGGTCTACTTGTGAGAATTTTTGTTTTCTTTGTATTGCAATGTAAAATGAACATAGTAATCTTTGATCTTCACTAGCAGGTGATTCATATTCTCCTTCTTTCATCCAGTACTTTCATCTGCATACCATAGCCTGTTCATAAGGTTTCCACCAATCCTAATTTAGTTTGTCAGTTTATTTGTTTAGCATACAGATTGAGTCAATATGGTGAAAGTATACACCTTGACACACGTTTTTCCTGATTTTAAACCATTCCTTGTCTCTTGTTCTGTTTTCACAACTGCCTCTTCATAAACATACAGATTGCACAGAAGTATAATTAAAGATTGTAGAATTATCATTTTTTACTATTTTGTCTGTAATTTGTTATGAGTCACAGAAGTGAATGCCTTTGGATCTTTGTCAAAAGATCATAATGAAAGAGTGGTTATTTGCTTTTTCCTGAACCCAGGGAGTTGGTGGGTAGGTTTTTAAAAATCATGGTTTTTTGTCCATATCACACAGTGTTTGGGTAAAATCCAGTTTTAACAAAAGACTAAGAGAAAAGGAACTTAAACCAAATGATGGGGTATTGTTAATTTGCTGTTAGGTGGCATTGAGTAGAGCATGGCTCATAGCAACCCTATGAACAACAGATCTAAATCCTGTCTTAACATCATTCCTGACATATTTGATGGGGTATTCCATGTGGAAGGAAATGGTGGCTTAGGCTTGGTTCTGTCTGGTTCTGTCTGCTAGCAATTTGTTATTCTCCCTCATCCCTAATTTACCCCCTTTCTTCTTACACAACAGACTTATCTTAGTGAGTCAGATCCTGGAATATGGGGACAAAGAGGACCAGACACATTTACAGTAGTATCAGGAAGTGAAGTCATAGAGCTAGAAATGACGGATAACAAAATATAAACAAGAGTTTGTTCAGAATTACAAATGAGTGTTTTGGGAGTCACTAAATGGTGGTGTATTGGGTAAGGAATTGTGTTATTCCACAACAGAAAGATGGGCAATCTGTTCTCATGAGTTTGGAGACCCTGAAAACTCACTGAAAGGTCAGGTATCATTTGCTTTCACCTAAACAGCATTGACTAACTGAATGAATGGAGTGTTGTTATTATGTACTACAAAGTCAGAACCTACTCAGCTGAAATTCAAGCAGACTTATGAAGGGAGTAAATTACAGAGGAGGAGACTGTCCATCTTTGAACCATGAGCCTTTGGATTGGCAGTGTAACTCCTTACTACTATGCCATGATAGCTCTCCAAATCCCATGGCACAAATGGTTAGCAGATTGAGCTGATAGCCAAAGGGCTGAAGGATCATGCTCATCCAGAGACATCTGGGAAAGAATGGTCTAACACTCTATCTTTGAAGAGTCAGCCACTGAAAATCCTATGAAACAGGGGTCTCATCTGACACACATGGTATCCAGAATTGATGCTGAAGCAACTGGTACTGTGAACTCCCTATTGTTATTATATGCATGAGGGTTTGAGTTATTTGATGTAAACATCAATGGCTAGAAGTTTTAGATCTTTGAATTACGTTGGTAAAATCTGCTCTAAAAATTTTTAAGTCTTCCTATACGTCTGAAAGAAGAATCTTGATGGAAACTGATCTTCCAACAATTTATTCCAGATTATACTTTTGTACTTCTTTGTGGTTCTTGCTTTCAGCACAGTGTCAAAATTTTAAATAAACTCATTTATAAAGCGGGAAGTATTATATCATTTGTGACTTTGTCCAACTTCATCTAGTCTAAATACAAAGTGGATAGAAAGGGGCTTTTTTTCCCTACTGTTGTTTGTTGTTAAGTACATTCGAGTCGTAGGTGACGCATAGAAACCCTATGAATGAAAGACCTGAACACGTGCATAACTTTCCTTGTTTCTCCACATTCATAAAGTTTCCAGAGTCAAGGTATTTTGGAAGTGGATGCCACTCCTGCTTCCAAGCTTGTTTTAATCAGGGAGCTCCACCCAAAACTGTCCACCATGGGTAACCATTATAGCATTTGACAATTAGTATCACAGTGTTTAGCATCACAGCAACCACAAATTACCTCTGTACAGCAAATGGACAGACTATACCATTTAGAAGCATGTTTGACCAAAAACAATTAAAGCTAGCCTGAAGGCCACAGATTAAAATCACCCACCTTTGGCTTGGTAGCATAACTAGGCCAACAGAGCTCTCTCGTTGTTGTTGTTGTTGTTAAGTGCCATCAAGTCGTAGATGACTCACAGTGACCCTATAAACAAAAGACCTGAACACTTGTTGAACTTTCATTGTCTCTCCACAATCATGCAGTTTCTGGACTCAAGCTATTCCAGAAGTGGATGTCATTCCTGCTTCCAAGCTTGTTTTAATTGGGGAGCTTTTTTCTTTTATGGACAGTGAAATTATTTTGAATGAACACATTAGACAGTTGAAAGGAGTGGATCGAATGACTGCTGCAGTGTAAGTAAGAAACCAAGGAAAATTGCAAGGCAAAAGAGAAATCTACAAACTCATAAATGCAGAAGATTGTTGTAGTTATCTAGTGCTTCTTTCATGGAAATATCACAGGTAAGTGATTTAACAAAGAGAAATTAATTTTCCCCCTCACAGTTTAGGAATCTAGAAGTCCAAATTTGGGGTGATAGATCAGGGGAAGAATTTCTCTTTCTGTTGTCTCTGGAAGAAGGTAATTGTCTCAATCACCGTGAGCCAGATGTTCTTTGAAGATCTCCATGAGTCTTGGCCTTCTTCAGTGTTGTCTTTGTGCAGGAACCTGTGTCCAGTGATGTGTTTCTCAACTCTTCATCCTTGGTGATAACATATTCTTTCTCTCTTCCTTATTCTCACAAGATAATAGCTGTTGCAGGCCACAGCCCAGGGAAACTCCTTCCATGAATCAGAACTATGAAGGGATTAAGGGTGTGCTGCATTCCACATTTAATCCTTTTACAACTGATTGGTTTTTCAGATTTTAGGGAATCACAATGTAACATTCACATAAGATTATCACACTTCAAACACTGAGAATCATAGACCAGTCAAAGAGGCATATTTTTGGAGGGAGAGGTAGGGAGATACAAACCATGAAAAGGGGTAACAAGTGTGGTCTGTATGTAATTTTTAAAAAGATTCCTTTCTGACCCCTGAGATTTAAGAATATTTTTTAAATTCCTAAACAGATATAAAAGTAACTGGATTTTCTAGTGTTATTTGTTTAAAATTATTGTTGTTGTTGTTGTTGTTGTTGTTGTTGTTGTTTACCAGTGAGATAGCTGACTCTCCAGTGGCTTTTTGGAGGCAGTTAATTGCGTGGAAGGAGATTGCCCATCTTTCTCCTGCAGAGCAGCTGGTGGCCTTGAATTGTGTGCTGTGAGTCACTGGGGATACAGCATAGAATGCTCCATCTCTATGCAAGAGATCTAGGTGCAATTTCAGATCAATGTACGTTAATCACAGTTACCTTCCTGACTATCAGTGGAAGCTTGCACATTGCTATGATGACAGCAGAAGTGTACAGGCAGCAGCATGAGGATGGCTGTATCTGACCTCTACTAACTCCACAAAGGGGAACTATCCCATCAAGAACAATCACACAGTGGAATGGTATGTGCAATATATTTGATAAAGACTATATAACTTGGGAGAAACTAAAGAGCATTATTCTGAGTGAACCAACTCAGTCTCATGAGGACAAATACTACGTAAGACCATTATTATAGAGATGGAAAGATAACTAGTAAAACATGTATGGGAACCCAAGTTGGGGGTGCAGGATGGGAACAGAAGGGTGAGGATAAGTAGGGGCAAAAACAGAGGGCTGCACAATTTGATGAGTGGAGGGAAAAGGTGAAGGAAATGGGAAGGATCTAGTGGGAATCTGAAAAGAGAGTGTAATGATGGGCAATGTCCAGTGGTGATTAATTTTATAAAACATAATGCATGGAAATGATTGTATGAAAGACAATGTGAATGAATAATAGTGTGAAATACAATGTATACAAACTTTATAAGTAAGCCAATATAAAACAACAACAACAAAAAAGAACATTCCCAGTACAAAATCAATTCCTGTAAAGTAATGGTCTCCCGTGTTCCTGTACATACTTTGATGAATTTTAATACCAATCTTACTGCTCTACAGGATCTGAAATCCATTACAATTATCACACAGATCTCACAGAACTATATACAATCGTGGGGTTTATTAGGAAAGTTAAGAGATTATAATTCAGATTGACAACAGGGGACAATCTGTCAGTTCTCCAGCAAGCTTGAGTGAAGGCAGTTCCAAGTCTGCTCTGTCTTACACCAATGTCTGGTTCTCTGCTGAGGCTGCTGCTGCTTCTATAGATGCTGGTCTGACTGTCACAGGAATCTCTTGCCCCACTGCACTACACTTCCTCTTCCTTTGTGGTGGTGGTGAGATCTCCCATCCCCATCCCACCCTTTGCTGCTAAATCTGCTGGAATGGAAAAAACTGACCAACCTATTATGATTATACCATCCCATTCACACTCATGTGGTAAAAGTCAAAGTGATTTTTGGTTAACAGTTGAACACGTTACCACTTTGCCACAAAGGAAAGCTAGATCTAGAATATATGGAAATTCTCTAATACTTCTTTTTTTTTTTTCAAATTTGTTTTGAAGGAAGTGCAACTAGGGTGCTCCTTAGAGACAGGGATGATGAAACTTTATTTCACATTGTTAGGTGTGAGGTGCTGTTAGCTGTTAGGTGCTGTTGAGTCGTCTGTGACTTATAGTGACCCTATGAACAACAAATCTGAACCCTGTCCTATCCTGTGCTATCCTAACCATTTTGCATTTATCTTGGGGGAGAATACCACAGAGGCAATGTGCCTTTCTCATTGTGTCTTATTGGGTAGTTTTCTATGTCAATTAAAACATATATTATATGTGATGTCAATCTTGACCACTTGGTTAAGTGTTGCCTGATGGTATACTTCAACAAGGGATATCTTGGAAGAAGTGAAATAGAAATGGTACTTAGCAGTGAGGATGGTAAGACTCTGTCTCACACACTTTGGGCATGTTATCAGGGCAGAAGGGTATGGGGGGCGGGGAGTCAGGAAAGATACCGTTTTTGGTAAAGTGGAGAATTAACAAAAGAGAAAAAGACCTTAAATAAGATGGGTTAGTACAGTGACTGCAACAGTGGACTCAGGCATAGTCACAGTTGCTGAGGATGGTGCAGGACAGAGCAGTGATTCCTTCTATTATACTTAGGGTCCTAAGTACATCAAGCTGACTTAATGGCACCTACCAACAGTGAGAGGTAGTTAGTATTTAATTAAACACTACTTCAGTTTTGAGTTGTAAAAAAGGGTAGAAGTCACAGGAGGTCAGCCATTGACCACTACCAACTCCACAAAGAGGGGATTTTCCCATCAAGAACATCCACAGTATGAAACCAGTTTCCACAGACCTACAAGCTCCTACATCTATTTCTACTAATTACAATACTAATTGGGATGGGTTCTGTCTCCATACCTTTTTAACCTGTATGCAGAACAGATTATCTGGGAGACTGGAATCTATGAGGAGAAATGTGACATCAGGATTGGAGGAAGAGTCATCAA
>NW_006399930.1:3230083-3232545 GCF_000299155.1 Elephantulus edwardii
CATGATACAGACCATGGTCTTTGCAATCACTTGCTATGCATCAGAGATCTGGACAATGACTAGGGAGGATAGAAGGACTATTGATGCCTTTGAGCTGTGGTGTTGGAGAAGGGTATTGAATATACAATGGATTGCTGAGAAAATTAACAGGTTCATTCTGAAGAGGGTTAAACAAGGCTGCTCCTTGGAGGCAAGGATTCTGAAGCTTCGTTTGACATACTTTCTACATGTTGCAAGGAGGGATCAATCCTTGGAGAAAGACATTATGCTTGGAAGGGTGGTGGCATAGCACAGGAGAGGAAGACTATGAGGTGGATTGATTCAGTGACTGGGGTAGACAGTGAGATTGGCACAGGATAGAGCAGGGTTTAGAGCTGTTGTACATAGGGTCACTATAAGTCACAGGTAACTCAATGGCACATAACAACACAACAATAATTGTACTTATCTATTACTGGGTCCAAAATCCATTACAATGCTCACACAGGTCTCACAGAACTACATGCACAGTTGTGAGGCTTATTATAGAAGTAAATAAGATACCATTTCGATTGATAACAAGATATAATCCTACAGTCCAGACAGCTTCTCACAGGTCCTTTGACTTTCAATCTCAAGTCTTAGGTGACTGTTATAAAGTTCCCTTTGTTGTTGTTGTGTACCATAAAGCCGGAACCAACCAATAACTGACTCTTCACCGAGGGCCATTTTCAGAGGCAATTAATCAAATGGGAGTATATTTCTCAGCCTTCTCCTCCTTCTCAGCACAGCGTCTTGCCACTAGACCTCCAGAACCCCCTACAAAGTTCCCTTGATGCTTCCAGTTATGGCTTCTTCCCTCAGTTGTCCAGAAGGCTTAGGCAAAGGCCCCTGGCTCTGGCCCTGTAGAGAAGCAGTCCTAAGTCAGCTCTGTCTCACATTAGTTTCTGGTTCTCTGCTGAGGCTGTAACTGCTCTCATGTAAATCCCATGTAGATTCCTGATTGGAACAGCCTTAAAGGATGCGCCTTATACTCTGCTTCCTCTTCCTTGCTAGTACAAAGATTGTCATGCTGTTGATAAATCAGTTCAATTTAACTTTTTAGAATGGGGGGAAACTGACCAATTTCATAATGACTAGTTGATATATACCCTGTTTCATGTTCCCTCCCATTCTTGTGGTGAAAATGACAGTCAATGACTAGGAAAGCCACTTGGAGCAATAAAACTGTAAAACCTCAGCAGTAGAAGTTGAAATCTTACAAGATAAGAAGCCTGTGTAAAGAATGTGCAATGACCTCTAGTTCAAAGGTGGTTTTCTTAACATGGTGGCCTGGTGGTAAGGAGTTACACTGCCATTGAATGACTTCTAACCCATGATGTCCTCATATGTCAGAATGAAACTGTTATCCACAGGGTTTTCTGAAACTTTTCAGAAACAGATCACCAGGTCTTTCCTCTAAGGCTTCTCTTGGTGGGTTCAAATCACCAAATTTTGAGAGTAATTGAGCATTTAACTGTTTTCAGCACCCAGAAAGTCCTACGCTAGACACTTTCCACTGATACCAAGTGAGTGACTCTCCATGGTGTTTCCAAAGCTCAAGTGTGTCAGAGATTGGGAGGATGGTGAGGGGTAGGGCACGGATCCGCTGTGAGTCATCATCTACTTGATGGCACCTACCAACAACAACACGAAATTGTAACAAGAGGAAACTGCCCATCTTTGTTCCAAGCAGCAACTGGTGGATTTTGACTGTTGATTTTTTGATTAGCAGTATAATCTCTATACTCTATACTACACACTATACCACCAGAGTTCCTTTTCTAGCTTGAAAGATGCTCAAAATACACAGTGGCCTTAACAACAGACTCAAGGGCATGAGATAGTGCAGTACCAGACAAAGAGATTCATTCCCAACATTAAAGAAATGTAATATCCAATCAAGTGAAGTACTGCCTTGGGTGTGGTTTGACCTTTCATGAGAAGATGGAGGAAAGAAGTAATGATACAGGCAAACCCAGAGACATAACAGCCCCCTTATGTGACTTTGGAAACCATGATGTAGTGACTAAGAAAAAGCCTCAGCTTTGCAGTTGGGGTTGGAGAAGACGAGTCAGCAGTATTTCTGCATGATATGCAACCTCAACTAGTTGTTTTCTGGGAAATTTTAGAATTCCTTTTAGAAATGCTTAAGTCAGACCCACAGTACTAATATTCTTTGTTCTGTGCTTAAGGAAAACACATAGACTATTCTGGGTACCTGGGCAAAACGCCTGTCCTTGCTTATCTGCGGTCCCTGCGGCCCTCAAGCCTCACTTCCGCCCAAGACCACGCTTGTCAGAGCTTCCGAGGGCTTGCTCCCACCGGAAATCCTGGGTACCTGTGCAAAACGCCTGTCCTTGCTTATCTGCAGTCCCTGCGGCCTCAAGCCTCACTTCCGCCCAAGACCACACCAAGAAATCTGGAGAACAACCACTTGGCCA
>NW_006399930.1:3234220-3240324 GCF_000299155.1 Elephantulus edwardii
AAAAAAAAAAGAGCTTGCCATGCTTAGGAGATTTAGCCTATTACAGAAACAGTTCAGCCATGTGAGTCCAATTTAACATACTTAATTGAACAGTTGGTATGAATAGTGCTTTCAAGTAAAAAAGCACAAGGAAGAGCTTATTGACATTGTAACCCTGCCTTGTAAAAGAGAATAAACAATTTAAGTACTTTAAAAAGTTAGTCAGATGTTTTAAAAGTGTTTAGGAAGGAAAGAAAGTACTTAAATTTCAATTTAAATTGTTGAAAGAAATTTAATTAGTATGTATATAAAATCAGACCCCTCCCAAGAGTGATTGTTAGATTACACTAGACTTACAAAGAGAAAGGAGTTCTTGGGTGGCACAAATGGCCAAAACACTTAACTACGAACTATAAAGTTGGTGATTCAGTCTCCAGCTTGGAGCAGTTGGGTCCTGGAGGTGACACTGTTCTTTACTAAGCATAACACCCCTCTCCAGGAACTGGCTTCTACTAATGCCATGTCCAAAATACCTGAACTGAAGTCAAGACAGCAAGACAGATTTGTTTGTTCCTCTGGAAGTTCAGTATATTTTCAATCTTCTTTGTAAATACTATGATTCAAATGCATCAAATCTTTATTATTTTTCCTTAAAAAAAAAATTGAAGATTCAAATCCGCTCACTTACCTGAGGCACCTCAGAAGAAATGCCTGGAGATCTGCTGGCAAAATAGGACAGCCTTAAAAACCTTACAAAGCAGTTCTCCCCTGAAACATATGAGTGCGCCGTGAATTAGAATCAGTTTAACAGCAACCGATTTGGTATTTCTGGTTATAAATAGAATAATAAGATTTTTAGCGTAAGTGTTAATAAGAACTAGAATGTTGAAAGTTTTCCTTTAGCAAACTGACTGTTAATTTGGAAACCAAGGTAACTTCTGAATCATCTGTTCTGCATTCAAGTCACCCTCAAGGTCATTACACAAGAGAATTCTTTTATGCAAAAGACTCTGGTGATGATTTTCCTCATTCTTCTTCTGCGCTAACATTTCTTTTTGAAGAGAGTAGCATTTTTGCTTGACATTTACCTAAATGAGTTGAGGAGCAAGGGTCTAGCTGGCACCAAGGACTTGAGGCAGTCTCTGAATTGTGTCTCCATCGTTTGACAGCCCAGGAAAAATTTCTAAATTGTGCCCCTGTTCCCCCATTTTCACTATGGAGATGTGTCAGCAATAATACCTTCCCCCTACTTTAGTTAGGGGTATTTCATGTGATGTTTCAGAATGTTACTACACTAATTACCTGGACTTGGACCCCTGAGCAAGTGTCCCTCTCTGCTTCCTCTTCATTGCACCTCTGATGTGTATACTTGGGAAAGGATGTTGGTCCGGGCAGAAGCAAAAAAGAACTGATCGGGGTTGCCACAGCTTCTTCGAGTGGCACCCAGGGCACCTGTCTTACCTGGAATACTTTAGATAATGCCTCTAGGGAAAGTCTTAGGCTTAATGTGCACCTGTCATGATAAAGCAGCTTAAGAAAAGAGTTCCATAGTGCCTTCTCTCATTCTATTTACAGCCTCAGAGATCCAAGGCTGGTTCAGCTGTAAGTTGATTCCAATATTAAAAAAATTCATTGCCATCAAGTTGGAACAGAATGATTCTAGTTGACCCTTCAGCAAGTTTTCTCAGGCTGTAAATCCCGAGAGGGGAAATGGCCCATGTTTTCCGAAGGAGCTGCTGGTGGATTTAAACTGCTGAAGAGATACAGTCTTTGCGACAGCAGTTCAACTCTCTGTGTACTACATCACCCCAATGGCAGTAAGTGAGCAATGTTGTCCTAGAATGAAAACACAAACTCTTTGAAAAGGAAAATGGCAAAATTTAGTGAAAATCCAGAAATCTGGATTGGGAAGATGCTCAAATTCACAGGATAAAAATAGCCACTCCTCTGGTCAATGGAGAATATTCTTATTCGGTTGAAGCAGGAATTTAAAATTGCAAAATCTTAATTGGCTGCAAGACACTTACTCATTAGTTGCTGTAGGGTTTGAACTAACTCTCAGCCAACCCTCTAGTGGGTTTTCAGAAGCTGTAAATAGCGTAGGAAGAAACTGTTCATCTTTCTCTCATGGAGCAGCTGGTGGGCTCGAACTGCCTGTATTTAGGCTGACAGGAACTCAAAGAGGAGGTATTTTAAAACAAGACTTAATCCAAAAAAGTGGACAACACATGAGTGAGATTACATGATAGATTAGGGGTACATGTTCTTCAGTTTGTTACAAGATGGTCACAAGACAGTGACAGAATGGGCTTTCGTTGTAACCTGCTTTAAAAATTTGGGTTTTTCAGTCGTCAGAACAGAGCAGGGTAACACTGCATGGTTCAAAATTAGGAAGGGCGTACGCCAGGGATGTGTCCTATCTCCATACCTTTTCAACCTGTATGCAGAGCAGATTATCCGAGAGACTGGGCTCTATGAGGAGAAGTGTGGCGTCAGGATTGGTGGAAGATCTATTAACAATCTGTGTTATGCAGATGACACAACCCTGCTTGCTGAAACTGAGGAGGACCTCAAACACTTGCTGCAGAGGGTCAAGGACTACAGCCTTCAGTATGGACTGAGGCTCAATGTCAAGAAGACAAAGATTCTCACCACTGGATCAATTGGTAGCATCAGGATGGATGGTGAAGAAATTGAGATTTTTTAACTTTAGTCTGCTTGGCTCCACGGTCAACACTCTTGGCACCAGCAGCCAGGAAATAAAATACCGTATTGTGATGGGAAAATCTGCTGTTAGGGACCTCTCTAAAGTACTCAAGAGCAACGGTGTCTCTCTGGAGACTAAGGTGCGCCTGATACAGACTATGGTTTTTGCAATCACTTGTTATGCATCAGAGAGTTGGACAATGTCCAAGGAGGATAGAAGGAGAATTGATGCGTTTGAGCTGTGGTGCTGGAGAAGAGTATTGAGGGTACCATGGACTGCTAGGAAAACAAACAGATTCATCCTGGAAAGGGCTAAACCAGGTGGCTCCTTGGAGGCAAGGATTCTGAGGCTCCGTCTGACATACTTTGGACATGTTGTAAGGAGGGACCGGTCCTTGGAGAGGGACATCATGCTTGGTAGGGTGGAGGGACAGCGCAGGAGGGGAAGACCCTCTATGAGGTGGATTGATTCAGTGACTGGAGTAATTGGGATGGGAGTGTCAGAGACAGTGTGATTGGCACAGGACAGAGCAGAGTTTAGGGTTGTTGTATATAGGGTTGCTATGAGTTGCAAGCGACTGGACGGCACATAACAACAACAACCTGTCTCTGAGAGCTCATTGTGGAGGTCAGTACACCAAGACCCTTCAGCATAAAGAAGCACATTTTGCATCCATTTGACCACAGTGGCAAGACTCTCTGGAAACAAATATCCTGTATCTACTAGGCTTAGAGGAAAAGAATGTCTCCTTCAGGTTATATGGTTAGGGCAACATCAAGGTTAGAGGAACCGCTGTTATAAAAGGCAGCTTTAAAATTCAACACGGACTCTAGACTATGTCAAGAATTTAAAATGGAGTTATAGCTCTGCTTTCAGACTGCTCTATTTACACACATCAAATGCCTCTGATTTCAGGCTCTTGTACAGTATCAAAGGCACAAGACGGCCCAAAACACCAGGATGAAACAGCCCTGAAGAACACAGCTGCAAAGATAGTCTCATGTGGCACCAGAAATAATCTTTAGCATATTAAAGGGAAGTAGAGCCCCACAAAAACATAATTTGACAGTTGTTGCTATTTTTAGACTCTTTTTTTAAATTTATTTTTAGACTCTTGTGGGAGCAGAATTATAAAAAAGAAATTATTTCCAGATTAAAAAAAAAAAAAATCTTGGCTAACTCCAGCATAGCTTCCAAAAGTTGAGATGTTCCCAAGTTGAGATGGACTCCTTCGGATTTCGGGGACACTGGCTGTTCCTATGCAGCCAGCCCGAGGAAGATTCCAGGCAGGGGGCTGCCAGTTTGATGCCTGCCCACTGAGAATATTCTAGACTTTCACTATTTACCCAGACAACTTCTAGTCAGACCCTGGAGGTAATGTGTGTGGTGTGCCTGCCTCCAGGCGCTAATCTGCAGCAGGATTTCTAGGTAATGAGGAAAGAGATTAGATATCACACAGGAGCCTCCCTCACCTTAGCTTTACAAATGGCAAGAGAAACAAAAGCAACAACAAGAATGATTCCTGGAGTTAGATTTCCCTAGGGAGGCCCACATAAAACAGAATTCAATCACTAGAAGTGGGCTTCTTTTTTAACAATCACTAAATGTGGTTTTTCAAATGTATATCATTCCTCAGAGAATAATGATCCTTCCCTAGTAAACACCCTCACTCTTTAAGGAAACTGATGACAAACTCCTTGAAACAAGTGAGGACTCAAGTCATTACTTTAGAATTACCCTTCTTTATTAAGCAGCCCTCTCCCAAAAGAATAATGAGAACCCTTGAGATAGGCTTTTGCTTCCAAAGAGCTTGAAGACTTTATACTAGTCACCAAAGTAGACACTAGTTTGATTTGAGTCATGAGAAACTTAACTGCAGTTTAGTCAGTTCTGGCTCCTGGTGGTCCTCTGTCAGTTTCTGAGGCTTTCAATTGGTATGGGAGGAGACTACTCATCTGTCCCCTGTGGAGTGTCTGGTAGATTTGAAACACTGACCTTTCAGGTAGCTGAAGAAAAGGTCAGAGCTCCTGGGAGGAAGGAGAAGGAAATAGAGAAAAAGTACAATTTAGCTGATATAAAAATGGAGAATAATTTTCTAGATATTGAAAGGGAAGGGAAAAAAAGTTATAAAATGGCATTAAACACTGAAAGACAAAAAAATTAAAACATGTTTTTAAATAATAAGAGTAAGAATAAAAGAAATGGTTGTTGAGAAGGGTGCAACAATGAATGAATGGAATTCCAAAATCTCTGTAGATGTTCATTGAAATGAAAAATAAACAAACTAAATTAATAAAAAAAAAGAAATGGTTGTTGTTGTTGTTGTTATTGTTATGTGCCATTGAGTCGTTTGCGACTCATAGCGACCCTATGTACAACAGCCCTAAGAGCAGTGGTGTCTCTCTGGAGACTAAGGTGCGTCTGATACAGGCCATGGTCTTTGCAATTGCTTGTTATGCATCAGAGAGTTGGACAATGCCCAAGGAGGATAGAAGGAGAATTGATGCCTTTGAACTGTGGTGCTGGAGTATTGAGGGTACCATGGACTGCTAGGAAAACAAACAGATTCGTCCTGGAAAGGGTTAAACCGGGCGGTTTCTTGGAGGCAAGGATTCTGAGTTTCCGTCTAACATATTTTGGACATGTTGTGAGGAGAGACCGGTCCTTGGACAGGGACATCATGCTTGGTAGGGTGGAGTGATAGCGCAGGAGAGGAAGGCCCTCTATGAGGTGGATGGATTCAGTGACTGGGGCAATTAGGATGGGTGTATCGGAGACTGTGTGATTGGCACAGAACAGAGCGGAGTTTAGGGCTGTTGTACGTAGGGTTGCTATGAGTTGCAAGCAACTTGATGATGGCACATAATAACAACAACAATAATTTGTCTTGATTTCCTGACTGCTGGTGTGAAGAGTGTTGATTGTGGACCTGAGCAAGCTATAACTGCTAACAAACTCAGTTTCTTCTCCATCTATCATGGTTCTGCCAATTGGCCCATTGGTGAGAATCTTTGTCTTGTCTTTTTTTTTTGGTTTGTTTGTTTTGATTTTGTTTTTTATTTTGTATTTTGAATTGGCTCAGTTTTTGTCTTCTTGATGTGGAGTTTCAATCCATATTGAAGGCTGCAGTCCTTGGCCTTCTGCAGCAAGTGCTTCAGGTCCTCCTCAGTTTTAGCAAGCAAGGCTGTGTTATCTGCATAATGTAGGTTTTTTTATGAGTCTTCCTCTAACCCTGATGCCACATTCCTTCTCATAAAGCCCAGCTTCCAAAATGATCTATTCTGTATATAGATTGTGAAGTTATTTGTCTTTGTGTGGCTAACTTACTTCACTCAGCACAGTGTCCTCTCAATTTATCCAAGTTACATATTGTTGTTGTTATATGCCATCGAGTCTCTTGCGACTCATAGCAACCCTA
>NW_006399930.1:3241074-3242150 GCF_000299155.1 Elephantulus edwardii
CATCCCTGGCGTACGCCCTTCCCAATTTTGAACCATGCAGTTTTCCCTTGCTCTGTTCTGATGACTGCCTCCTGGTCCAAGTATAGGTTTCGCATTAGAACAATCAAGTGTTCTGGGCTTCCCATTCTTCTCAGAGTCAGCCACAGTTTGTTATGATCCACACAATCGAATGCCTTTGCATAGTCAATGAAACACAGATAGACAATATATATATACCAAGTTACGTAGTAGTCCATTAATTTTTTTTTTAGTGTTGCCTGGTACTCCCTCATGTAAATGTACAATAGATTCTTTATCCATCACCCATTTATGAACACTTAAGTTGTTTCTATTTCTTTGCTATAGTAAATAATGATGCAATGAACATGTGTGTGCATACATCTGTTCTTCTCACAAGTGAATTTCTTTAGGTGAATACCTAATAGTGGGATTGCTGGATCAAATAGTATTTCTTTTTATTAAATTTTTTTCATTTTTAAAACTGAAATTTTCAGTTGGTTTTTCCAGGTTTCATATGGAAATGAAAGGCAGTCTGACAATGCCACAAGATAGAAACAATGCCCATCTCAGTAATCCAAAATTAAAACTGAGTGTGTTGCATGTCAGGAAAACTGCATGCTTTTCTAAAATGTGCTCAAGTCATTAGGAACAAAAAGTTAAGCAAAGGGTTTATGATGTGAGAACATGGAAATTCTGTCCAAGAAAGGTAAACATAATATAGGCAAAAACCCCCTGGGTTAATCCATTAGAGGGGTCCCTTTCTCCGTTTGGTTTTACAATACTAACACTGAGGACATGGACTGCAGTCAGTTCCAGAAAGAGTTTCATAGTATTTTGGTAAATCAGACAGTTCTTACATCCATGTCAAATGCCTTTTTTTCTGTAGGGTCTTCTTTAAATGACTTCCAAGAAAAAGTGATTATGTACTGGGGTTCTCATATAACCTTGCTTATATAGAATCTATCATTTTAGGCTTTGATGTCTGTGCCTTCCTCACTAGCCTGATTCTCAATATGCTTTGCCTATTTGTTAAAATTCTTGATAACTTTTTAAAATATTATTATTATTAAATTTTA
>NW_006399930.1:3243712-3264983 GCF_000299155.1 Elephantulus edwardii
CCTAGCTTTTCTGTTATGAAGTTTATAGTCCTTGGTTTTAGTCCTAGGTCCATGATCCACCTTGAGTTGGTTTTTGTGTATGGAGTGAAGTGTGGGTCTTGCATAATGTTAATGAATGATATTAATTAATATTGGGAGCCCTGGTGCACTGTAGTACAGTATATGTTTGACAACTGAACTAAGTCTTAGTAGTTCGAGCCCACCAGGCACTCTGCAGGAGAAGCATGAGGCAGTAACTATTTACCACCTTGGAAACCTTGTAGAGGGATCACAAGAACAAAAATTAGTTCCACAGGAGTATACTTGGTTTAAGTTTGGTGAAAATGTAACCCTACTTGGCAAATTCTAGGTCTCACAAAAGGCAAAACCAGGCAGACATGTTGCAAGGCTAACTAGCTTTTTCTTTGACCAACAATCAAAAGTCTTCAATATAGTCATGTGCTGAAATCTGTAAGGAAAAAGGCAGGATAAAAAAAAAAAGAGGATACAAAACCAAGGAGAATACTGTGTGTTTTGATGGGTTATTATTTCTAAGTGTTGGTTTTGTGAATCATTTTCGTTTTCTTCTTTAGGTTTCCTGAATTCTCAAGGGTTGGTTCATTTGGGGATTTTTTTCCCCCTCACATTGTTTATGTACAATTTTTATGGAATTTATTTAATTTCATTATTAAGGATACTCAGAGTAAAAGGAAACGCTTTTTAATTTTTTTTAGTTGGTTTACTTACAAAGTTCATATACATTGTGTCTCACAATATTCTTCATTCACATTGTTTCGTACAGTCATTCTCATGTATTATGTCTTATAAAAGTTATCACCATTGGACCTTGCCCAATTACCCTCTCTTTTCACCTGGATCCTTTGCATTTCCTTTCCACACTCTCCCTCCACCCACCAAACTGTACAATCCTGTGGTTTTGCCCTTACTCATCTTCAGCCCTCCCTCCCTTGAGTCCCCATACATGTTTTACTAAATATCCTTCTATGTTTACAATAATGGTCTTTTGCAGTATTTGTCCTTATGAGATTGCATTAGTTCACTCAGCCCCATGCTCTCCAGTCTCTCTCAGGTTACACAGAATTTTTCCTACATCATTGCTCCTGAATACTGTGTAGTCTTCTATTGTATGAATGTACCACAATTTCTCAATCCATTCCGTTATGGTTGGACAATTGGGCTGTTTTCATGTTCTTGCATTGGTGAATAAGGCCTCTATGAACAATGGTGTAGGAATCTCCATTTGTGTCTCAGTTCCAATTTCCTTGGGGTATATTCCTAGTAGTGGAATAACTAGGTAATATGGAATTTCTATATTCTAATTTTTTGAGGAAATGCCAAACCGTCTTCCAAATTGGTTGTACCATTTTACAATCTGACTAACAGTGTATGAGAGTTCCCTCCTCTCCACATTCCCTCCAACATGTATTGCTTACTGCCCTAATAAATTTTGCCACTGCTACTGGAATGAGATAGTATTTCATTGTGGTTTTGATTTGCGTATCTCTTATTTCCAGTCATTTTGAGCCTTTCTTCATGTGCCATTTGAATGTCTTCCTCTGTGAAAAGTCTTTCTATGTCTTTGGCCTGTTTTGTAATTGGGTTACCAGTCTTTTTCTTGTGGAGGCCCAGGAATATTCTATTAACTTTTGTTATGAGACTTTTGTCTGAGATGATATTGCCAAATCTTTGTTTCCAGTCAGTAGGCACTTTCTTTTCACCCTGTTGAAAAAAGTTTTTGATGAGCACAAAGATTTAATCTTTAAAAAGTCCCTCTCATCAATTTTATAATCTCCAGATTGTGCATTTCTGACTATGTTTGGCAGTTTCTTTATACCATAGGCTAGGCTTTTAAAGCTTGGTCTCAGTTTGTCTCTTATAAATGTTATAGTTTTGGGCTTTACTTCCAGGTCTCTGATACACCTTGAGTTGATTTTTGTGTGTGGTATGAGATGATGTCTACTATCTCCACTTCTATTCAATATTATATTGGAAGTATTTGCCAGGGCAATACAACAAGAGAAGGAAATAAAATGACATCCAGATTGACAATGAGATGGTTAAACTGTTGTTATATGCAGCTGATACTATAGTGTCCACAGAAAACCCAAAGGATACAAGATCAATATCCAAAAAACAGTGAGATTTTTCTACAGTAAGTCTGCTGTTAGGGACCTCTCCAAAGTACTGAAGGACTAAGGTGCGTCTGATACAGGCCATGGTCTTCGCAATCACTTGTTATGCATCAGAGAGTTGTACAATGACCAGGGAGGAAAGAAGGAGAATTGATGCCTTTGAGCTGTGGTGCTGGAGAAGAGTATTGAGAATACCATGGAGAGCTAGGAAAATAAACAGATTCGTCCTGAAAAGTGTTAAACCGGGTGACTCCTTGGAGGCAAGGATTCTGAGGCTCCGTCTAACATACTTTGGACATGTTATGAGGAGAGACCGGTTCTTAGAGAAGGACATCATGCTTGGGAGGGTGGAGGGACAGCGCAGGAGGGGAAGGCCCTCTATGAGGTGGATTGATTCTGTGACTGGAATAATCAGGATGTGAGTGTCAGAGACAGTACAATTGGCACAGGACAGAGCAGAGTTTAGGGCTGTACATAGGGTTGCTATGAGTCGCAAGCGACTCGATGGCACATAACAACAACAACAACAGCAACAACAAAGAAAAAAGAAATGGAGGCTAAGCAATACCATTTACAATTTGTTTGTGTTGTTATGTGCAGTCGAGTCACCTGTGACCCATAGCAACCCTATGTACAACAGCTCTGAACCCTGCCCTGTCCTGAGCCAGTCTCAATAATCCCAATACACTAACATCCTTTGTCCCAGTTACTTATCAATCTATCTCATCCATTTACAATTGCCAACCACAAATTGAGGTACTTGGGAGTGAACCTAACTAGAGACACAAAAGACCTGTACAAAGAAAACTATAGAATATTTCTTCAAGACACAAAAGACCTAAATAAATGGAAAAGTGTATCCTGTTCATGGAGAGGAAGATTTAATATTGTAAAAATGACAATCCTACCAAAAGCAATCTATATGTTCAATGCAATCCCAATATAGATACAAATTCATTTTCCAAAGAGATCAAAAGAGAAATTGTCAAGGGAACACTTTTTGAAAGATATTTTACAGTAATGGTTGGTCATTTGGAGATCATAGAGTTTGAGGAAAGGTTTTGGGTTTTAGTGTTTGGGGTTTTTTAACATTATAGGGATGTGATTATGTTTGTAGATGGAAAAGGGCCAGTAGTAAACAAAAGACAGACAGTAAATGAAAGCAATAGAAGTGTAATTAATGGAGCAAATGCTTAAGGATGCAGAAAAGAACAGAGCTAAGATTCCAGGCTAATCTTGCTTGGGAAAGCTGTGCTGTGGTTTTCCTTTGGGGAAAGTGCAGATAGAGAAATTTTTGTACTGGTAGTAGAGGAAATATGACATGTTCCATGACATCCCTCAGCAAGAGTGAGACATGAGGTGAGGCTGCAGGCTAGGGGAAAATCGAGCAGTGACATGCACAGAAGATCTGGAAAAGGTTATTAGGAAATAAGATTTCTTTTTAAAGGTTTGAAACAATAGCCAAAAAAAAAAAAAAAAGGAAACAATCTAAATGCTCATCAGATTGCTGAATAAATAAAATGAGGTGTATGTTATGTATTGTCAAGTGGCTTGTGACTCATAGCAACTCCATGTATAACACCTCTGAACCCTGTCCTATCCCGAGCGAATCTTGCTGTATTTCCCACACGTATTCCTGTTCCCCCAGTCACTGTGTCAATCCGTCTCTTTCAGGGTCTTCCTCTCCTGTGTTTTCCCTCCACCCTTCCAAGCATAATGTCCTTCTGCAAGGACTGGTCCCTCCTGGCAACGTGACCAAAGTATGTAAGACAGAGCTTCAAATGAAATATTATTCTGTCATAGGTAAAATGAAGTTCTGATACAAGATAAACAATGATTAAAAATGACAGAAAAAGAAATGGTGCTGTTGGAATGTGGTGCTAAAGAAGAGTATTGAATATGTCATGGACTACAAAGAGTAAACAAGTATCTCTCGGAGGAAGTGCAACCATGGTACTCCTTACAGGCAGGGACGGTGACACTCCATCTCACATACTTTGGACATCTTGTAAGGAGGAACCAGTTCTTGAAAAAAGATAACATGCTGGGGAAGGAGGAGACTTAGAGAAGGAGAAGACCTCAACAAGATGGATTAACATAAAAACCTGTGGAAAATCTCTTAACAGAGATCACGAGAATGACTCAGGATAAGGCATGTTTCAGATCTGTGGTTTACAGGGTCGCCATGAGTCAGAGTTGACTTGAAAACAACAACTGTAACATTTGTGTACAAGTCATTTTATAAACAAGCTTTTACTTCTCAGATAAAAATGTAGCAAATGGAATCACTGGGCTTTGTGTAAAACATAAGCTTAATGTCACAAAGCATGCTAGAATATTTTCTACAGTTATTTACCAGAGTGCTTCTTGGGAGCAAGGATGGTCAAGCTTCAGCTCACATTTGTTGGACATGTTAGGAGAGGCTGTTCCTTGGAAAGAGACATCGTTCTTGGAAAGGTCAGTGAAGGAGAGGAAAATGGGCTCCAGTGTGTCAGGGATATTAAGCATGGCACAGGATGGACAGGATCCAGATCTGTTGTCATAGGGTCACTATGAATAATACTTGACTCAATGTGCTTCTTAGAGACAAGGACAGTGAAAGTTGGCATTATTTTAGGCATATTCTCACAGGGGCCAATCCTCGGTGAGAGACATTATGTCAGGAAAGGAGGGGTGTCAGAGAAAGAGAATAAGACACTCAGTGAGATGCCACAATGGCTTTGCATATGTGAGGATGGTGCAGGACAGGATTGAGTTCAGATCTGTTGTTCTTAGTGTCACTAGGAGTCATAGCCAACTTGAAAGAACCTGAAAACAGAAAATAGGAAGATGTGGGAAAATCTCTATTTCTCCATATTCTAGCCAGCATCTGATAGCAGTCTTAGTAATTTTAGTCATTCTAGTAACTTGATAGTGCAAATGTAAAACCTATACCTAAACCAGGAAGCTGCTGTCTGAACAAAGTAAGGGAACACTGACTGCATAATTAAAAAATCAAGAAAGAAGTGCGTCAGGAACGAGGCATGTGTCTTCTTTCCATTGCTTTTCAATTTATATACAGAACAGATAGTTCAGGGGGCTGAATTTAAATGAAGAATGTGGCATCGGAATTGGAAAGAGACTCATCAACAACTTGTGTTATGTGGATGATATAATCTTGTTCCCCCAAACTGAGAAGGGCCTGAAGTGTTTGCTGCAGAAAGTTAAGGACTGCAGTCTCAATATGGATTGCATCTCAACATCAAGACAACAAAGATTCTCACCACCAGTCAAATGGGCAGCACCATGATAGATGAAGAAGACATTGAAGTTGTTAACAAATCAACACTCTTGACATCAGCAGTTAGGAAATAAAAAATGAGTTGCTTAAGACATGGAATGGAGGAAGAATGTCACAGTTGCCCCCAGGCCGGATCACTCCTTGAAGAAACCTGATAATGTCTAAGGGACCAAACCAGACAACCAGATCTTGATAAGGCTCTGGGCCTGATCTCAAAAGCCCATATCCAAGTTAATTAACAGAACCCTAGCCCCAAATTCTGAGCAAAATACTATCTTCCCTAGTCCTCCCCAAAATTCCCTATAGAAAGGAATTGTCCTTGTTTGTCCTCACACTATTTTGACCTTCACACATGGTCACTTGGCGTTCCTCTCAGACCAATAAAGGACTGTTTGTTTCTCGGAAATTGGGGGTGGGAGATGAGTTGCTTTGGGAAAGTCTGATGTCAGGTACAGCAATGCTGAAGAACAATGGTGTCGGTTTGGAGAATAAAGTGTGCCTGATCCAAGCCATAATTGTCTCAATTGCTTGCTATGCATCTGAGAGCTGGACAATGAGTAAGGATGCCAGAAGAAGAATTGATGCCTTTGAGTTTTAGTTCTGGAGATGAATATTGAACCTAGCATGGACTGCCAAGAGAACAAACAGGTCTGTCTTAGAAAGAGTGAGACCAGTTCCTCTCTGAAGCAAGGATTTTTAAACTCTGCCTCACATACATTGGTCATATTACCAGAAGGACCATTCCTTGGAGAAAGACATCATGTTTGGAAGGGTAGAGGAGGACAGAGCAGGAAAGGAAGGTCTTTTATGAGATGGATTGGCCCAGTGCCTGTGGTAATGGAGTCAGGTGTGTCAGAGATGGTGAGGTTGGCTCAGGGCAAGGCTCAGAGCTATTGTTTATAGAGTCGCTATGAGTCATAGTTGACTCAACAGCACATAACAACAGTAGAGACTGTGTAATAGTAATACAATATAATTTTCAAATATTGTTGATTTTCATTATCCATTAATTTATTTGTGAATTTGCTTATTTACAAAAATTTCTTTATAATTCCCAAATCAATATTCACAGCACTTTCTATTATCGATTGTTGTTAGGTGGTGTCAAGTGGAGTACAACCAGGAGAGACTCTATGAACAACAAATCTGAACCCTGTCTTATCTTGCACCATCCTCTCACACTTCCAGACACATTAGAGCCCATTGTGGTGGTCAACTTGCCAATACACTTGGTCAAAGGTCATCTTCTCCTTCGCTGACCCTACACTTTTCTGGGCATTATGTCCCTCTCCAAGGAATAGGTCTAGCAATATGCCCAAAGGATGTGATGCAGACTCATCATCTTTGCCTCCAAAGAGCATTCTGACTGCACCATCTCTAAGACGTATTTGTTTGTTCTTTTGGCAGTCCATGGGATGTTCAGTACTCTTCTCCAACACTACAGCTTAAAGACACCAATTATTTTGTTATTTATTGTCCAACTTACAGATGCATAGCAAGTGATTGGAAAGACCATGGCCTGAATCAGGGGCACCTTAGTCCTCAAACTGGCATTATTACTCCTCAATAGTTTGGAGAGGTCCCTAACTTCAGACTTTCCCAGTGAAATACATCTCTTGAATTCCTAACTGCTGATACCAAAGGTGGTAATTGTTGATCCAAGTCAGATGAAGTTGTTGACAATTTTAACTTTTTCTCCATCTACCATGATGCTGCTTTAACAGTTCAGTGGTAAGAATTTTTGTTTTCTTGACCTTCAGATGAAATCCATATTGAAGTGTATTCTTTGACTTTTTGCAACAAGTGCATAAAGTCCTCCTCTCTTTCAGCAAGCAAAGTTGTGTCATCTGCATACAACAAATTATTGATGTCTCCCTCCAGTTCTGATGCCACATACATTCCTCTTCTTAGAGTCCAGCTTTTCAAATAATTTGATCAGTGCTTTCAGCACCAGCAGTCAGGAAATCAAAAGACAAATTGTGTTAGGTAAATCTGCTGTCAGGGGCATTTCCAGAGTACTGAGAAGCAATGATGTCAATTTAGAGACTAAGTTGTGCCTAATCCAGGCCATGGTCTTCATAATTATTTACTATGGATCAGAGAGCTGGACAATGCCCAAGGATGACAGAAGAATTGATGCCTTTGAGTTGTGGTGCTGAAGAAAAGTCTTGAACATACCATGGACCACCATGGAAATAAATAGTCCTGTCTTGGAGAGGGTCAAATCATGTTACTCCTTGTAGGCTAGGATTTTGAAGCTCTGTCTCACATACTTTGGGCACATGGCCATGAGGGACTGGTCCTTGGAGAAGGGAATCATGCTCAGAAGTTTGAAGTGACAGGGCAGGAGAGGAATACACCAGATGAGACGGACTGGCATAGTAAGTAGAGCAATGGGGATAGGTGTGTCAGTCAGTGTGACTGGTAGGCTTCAGGGGTATTATACATAGCACTGCTATGAGTCGACGACACATAACAACAACATACAGATTGAATAGGTATGGAGAGAATATACAACCCTGACATACTCCTTTCTTAATTTAGTAAAAACTAAATAATAAATACATAAAGGTAGTGTTCCCTTGCTTTGTTTACACAACCATCTCCTGGTCTATGCATAGGTTTCACATGAGCACAGTTAAGTGCTCTGGGATTCCCATTATTCTCAATGTCAGTCATAACTTGTTATGATCCACATAGTCAAATGCCTTTGCGTAGTCAATGAAGCATAAATAAACATTCTGCTGGTATTCTTTTTTTTAGCCAGGATCCATCTGACATCTTCAATGCTATCCCTCATGCCATAACCTCTTCTAAATCCTGCTTGAATTCTGGCAGTTGTCTATGTATGTACTGTTGTGGCCATTTTTTAAATTATCTGAAGCAGTATGCTGCTTGCATATGATATTGTTCAATAGTTTCCATATTCTATTGGATCACCTTTCTTGGGAATGGCAACAAATATGGACCTCTTCCAATCCATTGGTTGACAGCTGTTCTCCAAATTTACTGGCACAGACTGGTGAGTGTATCCAGGGCTGCATCAGTTAAGTGGCATTCCATTATTTGCTGGGGCCTTATTTTTTACTAATGACTTTGACTTCAGTGCAACTTCCACTTTCTCCTTCATTACCATTGACTCCTGCTCAGATGGTACTTTCTGAAATTTTTCGGTATCAGTCAGTTCATTTTGGACAGTGATTCCATGTATTCCCCCCATCTTCTTTTGATGCTTTCTGGGTCATTCAATATATTGCCCATAGCATCTTTCAATATTGCAACTTGAGGCTTCAGTTTTCTCAGCTTGAGCAATGTTCTTATCTTTTTTATGATTATTATTAATTTTAAAGAAAATTTACAGAGACTTTGGATTTCCATTCATTCATTGTTGTACTTTTCTCCCCGTCCATCCCTCCCCATGCCAGTACACTCTTTTCTTTTAAAAGTAAAAAAAAATAAAATTCTTTCATTGTTTTACAATCCCTTCCCCAAGGTCCACTCCACTCGTTCTGGACTCCTGTCATGACAATAATACCTAATCACATATCTCTTTTAAACAGTTTTCTCTCTCATCTGTTTCAATGTAGTATATATCATTTATCCTATCTTTCTCAGTCTTCCCCCAACCCTGATGTCAGTCCTGTTTTACAACAGTGGCACTATGCAGTATTTGTCCTTTGGTGACTGAGATATTTCACTCAGCATAATGTCCTCCAGGGTAACCCATTTTGAATAATATTGCACAAGTTCCTTGTTTTTCAATGCAGTGCAGTATTCCACTGTGTGAATATACCACAGCTTCTATATCCATTTGTTTGTTGATGGGCACTTAGGTAACTCTTTGCTATTGTGAACAAAGCTGCTATAAATACGGGTGTGCATTGTTCTTCTCTTTTTTTTTTTGCTCCAATTCCAGTTCTCTGCATATTTCATTATAATACTTTGTTTGCTCCTCCTGAGCTGCCTTTTGAAAATCTTCTGTTCAGCTCTTTTATTTTGGCATTTTTCTCTTTGTTGTGGCTTCTCAATGCTCTAGTGCAATTTTTAGAACACAAAATAGTTTAAAACATTTAAACTAAGATGTTTTGATTTGCCATTATTGGTAGACATGTACAAAGCAGTGAAAAATTTTAGTCACTCCGTGCGTATGAACAAGGCAATATTCTGCCTTCTTTTCTTTAGCTCACTTTGCAAACAAATGTTCTTTTCATAGTCTATTCCTATATTGCTTTAGGGATTTTCCCCTCTTTGTGTATTTTGTATTTCCCCCCATTTTAAAAATCTTCAAAGAGTACTTTCTGAAGTTCTGTTACGTGTTCCTAAATCTAAGAGTTTATGGCATTCCTCATGGAGAATATACATGTTGGTTTTCACTTAGGTATGAGTTACAGTGTTGCTAGGAATGAGTCCAGTGTTAATAAATAAAAGAATCAACATGTATGTGTGTACATATAAATACATTTCTAAGTGTATGTGTATATGTATATGTAGTTTAGATAATATATGGCCTAGTGATAAGAATCTGCTCTGCAATTGTGAAGGCATGCAGTTCAAACTCACCAGCAACTCTGTTGAAGAAAGATGGGAAATCTCCTCTCATGTGATTAACTGCCCCTGAAATCCACTGGAGGGTCAGCTGTGGGTCAGTTCCAACTCAATAGTACACAATAACAACATATATATGTATATACAGATATGTATGATTTATAACTACCAAGAATGCTAATTAACTGTAAACTCTTTAGTGGAACACCTGTTCAAATCGTTTGTCCATTTTTCATTAAGTTGCATAACTTCTTTACATATGTTGGTGTTGTTATGTGCCGTTGAGTCGCTTGTGACTCATAGCGAACCTATATACAATAGCCCTAAACTCTGCTCTGTCCTCCCATCCCAATTACCCCAGTTACTGAATCAATCAACCTCGTAGAGAGCCTTCCCCTCCTGCGCTGTCCCTCTATCCTACCAAGCATGATGTCCCTCTGCAAGGACCTGTCTCTCCTCACAACATGTCCAAAATATGTTAGACGGAGCCTCAGAATCCTTGCCTGCAAGGAGCCACCTGGTTTACCCCTTTCCAGGATGAATCTGTTTGTTTTCCTAGCAGTCCATGGTACCCTCAATACTCTTCTCCAGAACCACAGCTCAAAGGCATCAATTTTCCTTTTGTCCTCCTTAGTCATTGTCCAACTCTCTGATGCATAACAAGTGATTGCAAAGACCATGGCCTGTATCAGACACACCTTAGTCTCCAGGGAGACACCATTGTACATATACAAGATAAAAAATTCTTTGTCAGAAAAAAAGCACTATAATTCTCCCCATAGATTTTAAACAGCCTTTCAATTTCTTAACATAGTTTTTCAAGGAACATTTCAAATTTTGACTAAGGCAAATTTATTGTTTTATGATAGCTATTTTTACATCCTTTCCAAAGAATAGTTGGCAAGATTATAAATATTTTTGTTGTATTTTCTTTCATAAGTGTATTCATTTTAACTTTACATTTTAAATA
This sequence comes from Elephantulus edwardii, assembly GCF_000299155.1. Classification (NCBI taxonomy): domain Eukaryota; kingdom Metazoa; phylum Chordata; class Mammalia; order Macroscelidea; family Macroscelididae; genus Elephantulus; species Elephantulus edwardii. Next base: position 3,254,640 of record NW_006399930.1, read on the forward strand.
ATTATTCATTTAGAGTAGTTAGTTTTAATGTTTAATATGATATTGTGTAAGTTAAGGGCCAAGCACTTTTGTCCATAAAGAGATCAACTTGCTCCAGAACCATTCATTGAAAAGACTATCAGTTGTTCCATTTTATTTTTTTGGCACCTTAGTAAAATATTAAATGACCAAAAGTTTCATAAAAAAAGAAAATTAATGGACTATAAATGAATCAAACTATCTTATTCCATTGGTCTCTCTCCCAATACAATATTTTCTGGATTCTTGTTCTTTAAGTCAGAAAATCAGATGCTGTAAATTCTCAATTTTGTTCTTTTTCAAAGTGTTCTTGGCTAGTCTAGGTATTTTGTATATTTTATATATTTTATTTTAAGAATCAGCTAGTCAATTTTTAATAAAATTTTTTTTCTGAATGCTAAGGTTGCATAGTCTTTTGATTAATTTTACATCTTTAGAAGAATTACTATTCTGAGAATATTGAATATTCTGATACCATGCCATTTATTCATGTCTATTTTTTTAAATATGTAACTTTTATTGCCATTTTATACTTTCTTAAGTGTACAATTTAATGACACTTATTACATTCATTATATTCCACAACAATCACCACTATCCACTGACAAAAGTGTAAATCATCCCAAAGAGAGTATCTCTTAATCAATAACTCCTATTTCCTCTTCTCTCCAGTGCCTGGTGACCACTCATAATTAAAAAAAAAATAGATTCAGTGACATTTATTGATGACCTCTGTGCTCATAATTTTTTTGTCATTACATATTTGTCTTTTCTAGTTATTTCACATAAGTGGTATTTGCCATTTTGTGTCTGACCTCACACAGAAGGTCTCAGTGATTCATCCATGTTATTCATGCCTTTTTTATTCCAGCAATATTTTCATATACTGTTAGCTCTTGTACATGTTTTATTTCTCAGTTGATTATATTTTTTGTTGCCAACATAAATTATTATTGTTGCTACCTACCATCTGGAAGGAGGAGTGGCATCCACTTCCATAATAGCTTGCCTCCAGAAACCCTATGAACCTGGAGAGAGGATGCAAGGCACCCAAGCGTCGAGGACTCTCCTTCATAGGGTCGGTATGAGTCACCTGCGACTCGATGGCACTTAACAACAACAACCTACCATCAAGTAGAAACTTACTCATAGCTGACCCTCCCACAGAGACAGTATATCACATGAGAGGAGATTGTTCATCTTTCTCCCATGGAATAGCTGCTGGATTCAAACATACCTTTGGGTTAGCCGTACAACATCTTAGAGTTAAGCCACGAGAGCTTCCACTGATAAAGAATACTATGTAAGTAAGTAATCTGAGGTCCATGGATTTATTTGAGAATTTTTTTTAAAGATAGTACTGAAGGAAAATTTTCCTACTGGAGTAGATTCATAGAAATCAGAATTTGGAGGAATCTTAGCTTTTCTTCCAACAAATTCTCCATATCTTCTTTGCCAAACACTTTTACTCTCTAGGACTCCTCAGGGACAAGCAATTGCTCTTCTCTCAGTTCACTTCATCTTTGATTGGCTCCATTAGAAAGTAATTTATTTTCTTTTTGTTTTATTTTTAATAATTTTTTTTTTTCCCAAGACACTATGTTGAGCTCCCACTGGTGCTACTACTCTATTGTGGGTTTTTCCTTACAATCCTTCCATCTTTTCTGGGAAAAATGTTTCCAAAGCCTTGGGTGTTTTGTTGCTTTTTATTTTTCTCATGAACTAATTTAGTTAAGACTACTTTCTCTCTAAATAACTACAGATATGGCATTTTTTTTCAGATGTACTGATATAAAATCGCTTACTTATGCTTTCTAGATTCTTTATATTTTATTCTTATCTTCCTTTTGCTTGACCCAATTTGTTACCTTTTCTACTATTTCCTGCATTATATTTCATAAAATTTTTTTGTCTCTGAAATTATTTTCTTATTTACACGTTAATTCATTTGTCTTCAGTCTTTCTTGTTTGTTTTTTAGTAACAATGACAACATAGGAAGAGCTACATTGGCCTAGTGGACAGAAAGTTATGCTACCGAGACCAAGGTGGGTGATTTTAATCTGCGACTCTCAGGCCTGGTTCAGTTTGTTTTTTGTCAAACGTTCTTCTACGTGGTATTGCACTGGTCTGTGCATTGCTGTACAGAGGTAACTCGTTGTTGCTGTGATGCTAAACACTATGACACTGATTTGCCAAATGCGTTAATGGTTACCCATGGTGGACAGCGTATGGTGGAGCTTCCTGATTAAAACAAGCTTGGAAGCAGGAGTGGCATCCACTTCTGAAATAACTTGCCTCTGGAAACACTATAAGCAATGCTCAGGTCTTCTGTTCATAGGGTCGCTATGAGTCGTCTATGACTCGACGGCACCTAACAACAACAAAAACAACAACACCACCTTAATTCATTTGTTTTTAGTCTTCCTGGTTGTTTTTTAAAATGTGTCCCTTAATATTCTTTTTTCAAATTTTCTATTGGTTTGCGTACAAAATTCATATACATTACAGTCCACACATTCCTTTATTCACATTGTGTTTCATACAATCACTCCTATATATGTTTCTTAAAAAATTAATCATCATTCATATATTGCCACTGTTATCCCATCTTTTTAAGTCCCCACTAGATCTTTCCTAAATCTTTCATCCCCTTGGTCCACCCACCAAACTCTGACTCCGTGATTTCTCCTACTCCCTATCCTCAGCCTCCTGCTCCCTCTCCTTTCCCCCTTTGAATTGATATACACATTTTATATGGTGGATTGATCCAGTAACGAAGATATGAAGGAAGTAATAAAAGTAGTGAAAGTAATGAAGGAAGATATGTTGAGGACAATGAGATTGGCTCAGGAGTTATTGTGCATAGGGTCACTATGAATCACAGGTGACTTGACAGCACATAACAATAGCAACAACACTAGTTATTCTTTCATTTTCACAAAAATGGTCTTATGCAGTGAACATAACATAATGTTTACTCAACATAATGCTCCCTAATCTCTCCAATGTTATAAAGTGTTTTTCACAATTATTCCTCCTGAGTGCTGCATACTATTCCATCATGTTTTTTCAATCCACTTGTTTTTTTATAGACATTTGAGCTTTTCTCATTTTCTTACATTATTTCTTCTCCGATATTGCTCTCACCAAAGTAGGTTATTTCTTTCTAAGTTGTAATTTTTTTTTTTACCTCAATGCATTAAGCATGATTTACCTTTCCAAGGACTGGCCTTTCCTAAAAATATACACAGAATATGTGAGATAAAACTTCACTATATTTCTCCCTAACGAGTGTTCTGTTTGAATAATGGCTTCTTGGTCTGGGTATAAGTTTCACATGAGCACAATTAAGTGTTCAAGGATTCCCATTTTTGTTAATGTTAGCCCATTTGCCGTGCTCTGCACAGTCAAATGCTTTTGTAGAGTTGATAAAACAAATATTGTTGTTGTTATGTACTGTTAAATCACCTGCGACTCATAGTGACCCTCTATTTAAGACTCTTCTCCAACACCACAGCTCAAAGACATCGACTCTTCTTCTGTCATCCTTAGTCATCGTCCAGCTTTCTGATGTATAGCAAGTAATTGTGAAGAACATGATCTGAAACAGGTTCACCTTCATCTCTAGACTTAGATGGTTGCTTCTCAGTACTCTGGAGACATCCCTGACAGCAGATTTTCCCAGTGCAAATTGTCTTCGCCTTCTCCAAGACTTATGTGTTTGTTCTTTTGGCAGTTCATAAATAGTCAATACTCTTCTACAAAACCACAGCTCAAAGACATCAATTATTCTACTGTCATGTGGTTATTGTTGTTGTTGCTGCCGCTGCTGCATAAAGTTGGAACTGACTCATACCTGACCCTCTAGTGGGGTTTCTGAGGCAGTAAATCCCACAGAAGGAAATTTGCCCATTCTCCCACAGAGCAGCTGGTAAATTTGAACCATCTTCCTCTGGGTTGGCAACATAATTCCTTTCATTATGCTATTAGAGCGCCCTCTACTGTCATAGTGTTGTTGCTGTGTGTCATTGACTAGGAACTGACTCAGCTGACCCTCCAGTCAGTTTTCAGAGGCAGTTAATCCCATGAGAGGAGACTACCCAACCTTCTCCCATGGAGCATCTAGTGTATTCGAACTGCATGCCTTTAGGATTGCCGAACAGCTTTTTAGTATTGGGCTACCAAAGTACAACTCCTAGCGACCCTATGAATAATAGCCCTAAATCTTGTCCTGTCCTGTGCCAGTTTCATAATTTCTGACACCTTTGAGCCCACTGCTGCAACCATTGTGTAAATTCATGTCTTCGGGAGTCTTCCCCTCCCTTGCTGACCCTCCTTCTTCCCAAGCATGATGTCTCTTTTCAAGGAATAGTCTCTCTTGGCAATTTGTCCAAAGTATGAGAAAGGAAAAATTGCCATCTTTGCCTCTAAGACACACTTTGGCTGCACTTTTTCCAATAAAGTATGTATTATTTAGGGAATTTTGGTGTTTTAGTGCATAGGAATTCAAATCCACCAGTGGTTCCCAGGAAGAAAGATAGGTAATTTCCTCCTGAGCTATTTATAGGCCTTACAGAAACCCAATGAACCAACAGAGAGTCAGTTATGAATTGGTTCCTCCTTGATGGCAATTAGCAGGATTTAGGGGTTTTATCTGTCTTTCTTACTATTTGGATAACTTTTAATTTAAAAATTTATGTTTGAACTAAATGGAAGAAAATCTCAACTAGTTTAACATTGTTTCTTCACCATTCACTCCATTTTCTTTCTCTGAGTTTCCTATTGAGAATATGATGAATACTTTCAATATAATCATTATTGTTGCTAAATGCCATTAAGCCAGACCTGACTCACAGCTGTCCCTCCAGCATGTTTTCAGAGGCAGTAAGTCATACAGGAGAAAATGACCCATTTTCCTTCTGCAGAGCAGTGGGGGGATTCGAACAGTCTGCCTTTTGGTTAGCAGCACAGCCTCTTTATGTCAGACAAATATTTGAATACAGTGAATGTAATGATTTAATCTTCCATTTTATTCCACTAACTACAGTTCTTAAGATAAAATTATGGCTGCATTTTTTATTTCTAATATTTTAGGTCCAAAATTAAAACTTACTTCTATGGATTAGGTTTCAACTCATATCAGGTTTCTAAAGCCATAAATCACAGAAGAAGGGGACATTGGTGTATTAGAACCACTGCAGATACGCAGCCTTCTGGTTACCAGCTCAATTTGCTATGGATTATGCTACTGTTGTTGTGATGTAAAGCTGAGTTGGAACCAACTCATAGCTGACCTTCTAGCAAGTTTTCCGAGGCAGTAAATCCCATGAGAGGAAATATCCCATCTTTCTACCAGGAAGTAGTTGGTGGAATTGAACCACATGCCTTTGGGCAACTTGTTATCACTAGACTGTCAGAACTTGATATTTTAGACTAGTTCTCGGTTTTTTGTTTGTTTTTTTAAAATTTTTATTTTATTATTTTTGTGTGAGTATACCGTCAAATCAGATCTGACTAGTACAGGAGGATATTGTCCCTCCTTCCCCAGCAGAGCATCTGGTGGATTCGAACCGTGCGCCTCTGGGATTGTAGTTGCAGCTCCTTGCCACACTAGTTCTCGTTTATATCCACTTATTCTTGGTCTTTTTCGGCCTATTCACTTATACCTCTTTTGTTTCATTTTTTCTCTCCCTTTACTTTTTTGAAAGAAAATGTTTTTCTTCATTTAATTTCTAAATCTCTAAATATGTTTATTTTTTAATCTTTTCAGATGGTCCTCCTATATCCTTTATTTCTTTTGGTCTGAAACACATTTATTTTGTGATGACTTGACTAGTTTTCTTTCATGGCTTTTGTTTTCTTCTTGTTCTCTGAATGCTAGGTTTGAAATTTCTTTTTGGAGTTAATTTCTTTATTGTCAACACCTCTGCACTCTACATGGTTTGGTCATTCCTCTCCCTTCTCCCTTCAACCTCAGTGCAAAGCCAAGTGCTAAAAGAGACAGTGCTGGCCTAGTCACTGAGCCACTGGGTGATTTTTAGTGTGGTTCCTGGTCGTCATATCCTTTAGGATGTCAGCGGTCAGCAGCACACAGCTTACGGGAACTCTGAAAACCTCAGTGATGTAGGTACTTGACTGTAATAATGTAAAAATTGATGCAAGAAATCCTAGGTAAATAAATACAAAATAACAATAGAATCAGTATAGTAGTATCTTGTCTAAACTTGATACAAACATGGAAACAACTCTTTCATTTTTTGTTCATCAAACATCTAAGTGTTGTTGTGTATCATCAGGATGGAACTGACCCATACATAGCTGACCCTCCAGTGGGTTATCAGAGGCTGTTAAACGCATGGGAGGAGATTACTCATCCGTGGAGCAGCTGATAGATTCTAGCCTCTTGCCTTTGGGATTGTAGTGCAGCTTCTTGTCACTAGGCTAGTGGTAAGGAATTGTGTTGCCAATACAAAGGTACGTGATTCAAATTCACCAGCTACTTCACAGGATAAAGACGGACACTCTCTTCCTATGAGACTTACTGCTTCTGAAAACCTGCTGGAGGGTGGGGGGTCAGCCATGGATACACAACAAACATATAAGACAGATTACAGCTTTAGATATGGCTTTGCTTCAAGTGTGTTGTTGTATGTTGCTGTCTACTGCAGAGTAGGAACCAAGCCATAGATGACCCTCTGGTGGGCGGTGGGTTTTCCCATTCTATTAGCTGAAGATGGACTTAACAGAAACAGGCTCTACATACTTCTCCGCTGACAAGCTGGTCAAAGGACTGCATTATCAATCCAAGTGGATCAGAGTACAGCAGAGACTGTGAGCATGTCACAGGACTGATCAGTATTTCATTCTGTTTTACATAGGATCAATAGGAGTCACATTTTCCCAGGGCAACATGTCTTTTAATTTTGTGACTGTTGCTACTGTGGATGTTGATTGTGTACAAAATAAATTGTTGACAACTTCAGTGTTTTCTCAATTTATCATGATATTGTCTATTGGTCCAGTGGTGATGATTTTTTTTGATTACTGATGTTATCTTCCCTTCTCTTCATTGTACTGTTACAGTAATTTTTTTTATGATCTTCAGCAAGATTTCACATGCATGAGATATTAATGTCCAATAATTCACAAACTTCTGCATCACTTTTTTTTTTTTTATGGGAACAAATAAGGATCTCTTCCAGTCAGTTGGACAAGTAGTTTTTTTTCTTGGCATAGACTAATGAGTGCGTTCAGGACTGCATCTGTCCGGCCAGCTCTGGTGGCCTAGTGGCAGGAAACTGCACTGCAATCGCAGAGGACTGCATCTGTTTATTGAAACATGTCAGTTGGTATCCCATCAGTTCCCACAGACTTATTTTTTTGCCTGTGCATTCGGAGTAGCCTGAACATCTTTCTTCAATACTATTGACTCTTCATCTTATTCTATTTCCTGAAATCGTTCTATATCAATTTTTTTAATAAAGACTTTGTTTTTCTTTCATCTTCTTTTGATGCTTCGTGAATATAATTCAAGATTTTTCTCATAGAATCCTTCAATATTGCAACTACAGACTTGACTTTATTTTTCCTTTCTTTTACCTTAAGAAATGCTAAGTGGGTTCCTTCCTTTTGGTTTTCTAACTCGAATTCTGTGAATTTCATTAGAATCCTTGCATTGCCTTCTTAGCTTCCTGTTGAAATAAGCTCTCTTACTTCAGCATTCCTTCTCCTTGTTTTGGTTTCTTTTGCTCCAGTACAAGTTTCAGAATCTCTTCTGACATGCATTTTGGTCTTTTCTTTCTTCCTTTTTTTCTAATAACTTTTTGTTAGCTCTTTAGACAAGTATTGAAATTCATGGTCACGTGCATTGAACCGATTCATAGCTATCCTCCAACAGGCTTTCTGAGGCTGTAAATCACACAGGAGGAAATTTCCCATCTTTCTCCCACAGAGGAGTTGATGGATTTGAATCATGTGACTTTGGGGGGGCAGCACAACTTCTTATCTCTAGGCCACCAGAGCCCCCTATGTTGTTGCTGTTGTTAGGTTTACTGAGTCCAGTACAATGCTTGGCAACCCTATGAACAATAGATCTGAACCCCGTGCTGTTCTGTGCCATCCTCATCATCTCTGGCACACTTGACTTAATTGCTGCAGTCACGGTGTTATTCTTTCTCCTTGTGAGGCTTCCTCTGCTTGCTGACTCTCCACCTTTCCAAATTTGCCTTTCTAAAGAATGGTGCTCCTAACAGCATGCCCCCAAGCAACTTACCTTTCAGAATCCAACTGCTCCCGGCTGGAAACTTTCAGACAGGACCCACCTGACTTTTAAATACAAAGGTCCTGATTGCTTAAACAAGAGGTTTCCGGCCCACATCTGACTGTTAATGAAATCACAATGGCAAATCAGCTTAGACTTGACTGTTAACAAAAGAAAAAAACACCCCCATACAGTTTACGTGACTTTGAAGGAAATCAAAACAACTTATCCTCTAGAATCCAACTACTCCAAGCTGGAGACTCTCAGGCAGGACCCAACCATCTTTTAAATTCATGGATTGCATCTCATTGTCAGAAAACAAAAATTCTTACCAATGAACCAATAGGCAACATCTTGAAGGATGGAGAGGAGATTGACAATGTCTACAGCTTCGTCTTTCTTGGATCCACATTTAACACCCTTGGTACAAGCAATCAGGAAATAAGAAGACACATTGCATTGGGAAAATCTGCCATTAGAGACTTCCTCCAAATTATTGAGGAGTAATGATGTCATTCTGAGGACTGAGGTGCATCTGATTCAAGCAGGCCATAGTCTTTCCAATCACTTGCTATGCATCTGAGAGGTGGACAATGAGTAAGGATAACAGAAGAAGAAGAATAGATGCCTTTGAGCTGTGGTATTGGAGAAGAGTACTGATCATCTCATGGATGGCCAGGAGAACAAACAAATATGTCTTGGAAAGGGTGCATCCGAGTGCTCTTTGGAGGCAAGAATGGTGAGACTTCACCTCACATACTTTGGGCATGTTGCTGGGAGGAGCTATTCCTCGGAGAAGGACATCTTGCTAGGAAGGATGGAGACTGGTCAAAGGAAAGGAAGACCCTCAACCAGGTAGACTGATATAGTGACTGCTGCAATGAGCTCTTGTGTATCAGGTAGTGTGAGGATGGCACAGGATAAAATAGGGTTCAGATATTTTGTTCATAAGTTACTTGACTCGACAGCACCTAATAACAACAACACAACGACATTCCCAAAATATTTGAAATGAAGTTTCACTATCCCTGCCTCTAAGTAACACTCTGGTTACACTTTTTCCAAGATATATCTATTTGTTCATTTGGCAGTCCATGGAATATGCAGTATTTGTTCTTCAGCACCCCAGTCTCTAAATCAATGCACCTCCTGTGCTGTTCCTCCACCCTCCCAAGCATGACGTCCCTCTCTAAGGACTGGTACCTCCTTGCACCATGTCCAAAGTATGTCAGAAGAAGCTTCAGAATCCTAGCCTCCAAGGAGCAGCCTGGTTTAACCCACTATAGGACGAACCTGTTCATTCTCTTAGCAGTCCATGGTATATGCATTACTTTTCTTCAATAACTATAACAAACACCCTAAGGGGATGAGCTATTAGTTGTAGGACATCAGGACCATGGTTTTGGGGTACATTAAGACCAAATTAACATACCATGTGGTCTACTGTAGAAAACAATGGTCTATATCTGAATTTTGTGAGGAGCTTGAGAATGGCTATCTAAGGTGCAACCATTGGTTTCTTTCTGAATGGAACAAAGAAAAAATTAAAGGCACATACAAATAATTAGGACCAATGCACCATATTACTTCCATGGTGCCCAACTAACCACTACTAACAACTCTTAAAGAGATCACAGAAGAGGGCCCTGGACTGGGAGAAAATGTGAAAGACAACTAAAAATGACAAACATGATCAGGCTTGCTGGTCTAACAGAGACCTGTGGAACCTCCTTGGTAACTTTTAACACCTGAGATTAAACTCACCTTTGTTACTCAACTTTTAGGCAAGCAACAGACATGTTTATAAAGTGAACATTAAGACCATGGAAATAATCCTTAGAAAAACTAATCTTAGAAGATCAAAAGGGTAATATTTGCCCAAAGAGAAAGCTCAGGAGGCAGTAAAGGATAGGATAAATGGTTGAATGGCAATGAGAATAAAAAGATGAAATGGGAAATGAATTGCTACAATGTGGATACTTAATTAATGGCACAAATAAAAACTGGGGAGAAGTGCTGACTAGAAATCAGTGTCCTGTAGCTTTTACTTAAAGTAAAATAAAAT
>NW_006399930.1:3265454-3274726 GCF_000299155.1 Elephantulus edwardii
TCAAGATACATTGATAATAATGGGAGACTGGAATGCAAAAGTTGGGAACAAGGAAGAAGGATCAGTAGTTGGAAAACATGGACTCTGTGACAGAAATGAAGCTGGAGATACACATGGATTTCACCTAATGGTATGCATAGGAATAAAATCTATTACATTTGTGGAAAGACTCACTGGAGAAGCTCAATATCAGCTGTGAAAACCTGGCCAAGTGCTGACTGTGGGATAGACCACCAACTACTCATATGCAAGTTCAAGATGCAGTTGAAGAAAATGAAATCAAATCCATGGGAACCAAAATTTGACCTTAAGTCTGTCCCACTCAAATTTCAAAACCATCTCAGGAACAGGTTTGAGGCCTTGAGCACTAATGAGCATAGACCGAATGAGCTGTGGGAGGACATCAAGAATGTTGTCCATGAAGAATGCAAAAGATCATTACAAAGGCTGAAGAGGAAGAAAACACCAAGGGGATATCAAATAATACTCTGAATATCTCATTAGGGTGCTGAGAAGCCAAAGCTAAAGGAAGAAATCAAGAAATCAAAGACCTGACAGTAACCTGTCTTCAGAAAGCACATAACCCTTTGTAACACTAATATTATACATCAAACAGAAAATAGATTGACTCTTTTTCAGCATGAATTTGAAAATAAATTTCCATATAACATTTAAAAAAAATCAAAGAGAGAGCTGAACAGAAAATTTCAAAGAGCAGCTCGGGATGACAAAGCAAGATACTATAATGAAATGTGCAGAGAGCTGGAGTCAGAAAATCAAAAGGGATGATCTCACTCAGCGTTTCTTAAGCTGAAGGAGTTGAAAAACAAATTCAAGCCATGAGTGGCAATACTTTGGATAGAAATACTTAGGATGATTTGGGTGGAATATTAAATGATACAAAGAAGCATTAAAAGAGAAGGAATTGGCTGACAAATTTCATGAAATAACATATGAGCAAGAGCCTGTTGTGATGAAGGAGAAAGTTCAAGTTGCTCTGAAAGAATTGGCAAAAAACAAAGCTCCAGGAGTTGATGACATACCAATTGACATATTGCAACAGACAGACGCTGGCCTGGCTGTGTTCTATAAGTTGTACCAAAAAATCTGGAGGACAGTCAGCTGACTGGAAGAGATCGATATTCCCATTTCAAAGAAAGGTGAACTAACAGAGTGAGGAAATTATCGAACAATATCATTAATATCACATGCAAGCAAGATTCTGCTGAAAATTATCAAAAAACAACTGGAGCAATATGTCAACAGAGAACTGTTGGATGTGCAGCCTGGATCTAGAAGAGGTCGTGGTACTAGGGATATTATAGCTAATGTTAGATGGATCTTGGCAGAAAGCAGAGAGCACCAGAGGAATGTCTATCTGTGCTTCATTGACTGTGCAAAGGCTTTGACTGTGTGAATTACAACAAGTTGTAGCTGACTCTGAGAAGAATGGGAATCCCAGAACATTTGATTGTGCTTATGTGAGACCTAGCCTTGGAACAAGAGGCAGTCATCAGAACAGAGCAAGGAGACACTACATGGTTTAAAATCAGGAAGATGGTCTGCAAGGGATGTATTTTTTTTTCCATACTTTTTCAATCTGTGTGCAGGACAGATCATTGGGAACACTGGGCTGTATGAGGAGGAATGTGGCATCAGCATTGGTGGAAGAATCATCAACAGCCTGCATTATGCAGATGACACAACTCTGCTTGCTGAAACTGAGGAGGACCAGAAGCGCTTGCTGCAGAAGGTCAGGTACTGCAGCCTTCAATATGAATTGAGGCTCAACATCAAGAAAACAAAGATTCTCACCACTGGGCCAATTGGCAGCATCAGTATGGATGGCGAAGAGATTGAGATACTTAACCGTTTTAGTTTGCTTGACTCCATAGTCACCACTCTTGGCATCAGCAGCCAGGAAATCAAGAGACAAATTGCATTGGGAAAGTCTGTCAGGAACCTCTCCAGGATCCTGAAGTGCAATGACATCAGGACGGAGACTAAGGTGTGCCTAATCCGGGCTATAGTCTTTACTATTGCATGCTATGCGTCAGAGAGTTGGACAGTGACTAGGAATGACAGAAAGAGAATTGATGCCTTTGTGCTGTGGTGCTGGAGAAGAGTGTTGAATATACCATGGACTGCTAGGAGAACAAGCAAGTTTGTCCTGGAGAAGGTGACGCTGGGCTGCTCCTTGGAGTCAAGGATTTTGAAACTTCATCTGACATACTTTGGACATGTTGCAAGGAGTGACTGGTCCTTGGAGAGGGACATGATGTTTGGGAGAGTGGAGGAACAGCACAGAATAGGAAGACCCTCGATGAGATGGATTGATTCTGTGATTGGGGTGGTAGGAGTGTGTTGGGATGGTGAGGTTGGCACAGGATAGAGCAGTGTTTAGGGCTTTTGTACATATGATTGCTATGAGTCGCAAACAACTCAATGGCACATAACAAGAACAACAATATTTACAGTGAGGAAAGAAGGTATTTGATAAGATTATAATTTATAAAAATATTGCAATATTTTATTACCTAAAACTTTACTCTATGTTGTTAAGGCCTGTTTTAAATTGCTATTGCTCAAACATTCTTCTAGGTTGTATAGCCCTGGTGTGTCTGTCCACTTGTGGTCACTGTGAAGCTGAACACTATGATACTGATGTGTCAAATGTAATAACAGTTACCCATGGTGGACAGTGTTTGGTGGCACTCCCTGGTTAAAACAACTTGGAAGCAGGAGTGGCATCCACTTCCATAAATAGCTTACCTCCAGAAACACCATGAACCTGGAGAAAGGATGAAAGTCACGCACGCAAGTGTCAAGGACTTTCGTTCATAGGGTTGCTATGAGTCCCCTACGACTCAACAACACTGAACAACAACAACAAAGCTTTACTGTGAAAATAGAATCCCTCCAGTCTATTTTGGATGGTACTGAATGATTATTTGTGATGATGATGATGATGATGATGATAATTGCCTTTGAGTCAAGCATGACTCATAGAGACATTATGAACAAAAGGCCTGAAGCACTTATACAACTATCAACATTTATCAAAGTTCATAGAGTTTCTGGAGGTATGTGGATAACACAATTTAAAATTTTGTCAACTGTATGTATTTTGAGAATTATTCCAGGGTTGTCAGATGATATAAAGGAAAAACTTTTGGATTGAGAGAAAGAGAGAGTATCAGATTATAGATACAGTCTGAATCTATAGCAAAATAAAACATACTCTACAATGAAAGGGAGCTCTTGTGGCCTAACAATGAAGGTCAACAATGAGTTGACCAACATTAACTACAAATGGTACCTTATTTCAACTACCTTTCCCTTAACATCTGTCTCTTGATTACAAAGAAGTTTCTTTCTTTCCTTCCTCCTTTCCACTTCCTCTAGCCCACCCTGCAATGTAGCCCTTTTTTCAGGTAATTACCATACATATAAAGCCTAATAATATATTCCTTTCAGACAGTTCTTCCTCTCATCTGTTCTAATTCAGTGTTCATTATCTATCTACCCTTTTCCCATTCACTCCTCAGTCCCCCACCCATGTTTGTCCTATTTTATAACAATAGTGTCATGCAGTGTTTGTACTTTGTGACTGAGGTATTTTACTCAACATAATGTCCTCCAATTCCCCTATGTTGTATAATGTTTCATGAGTTAATTATTTTCAAATGCTACATAATATTTTATTTTGTGAATATATTATAGTTTTCCTATCCATTTGTTTGTTGATGGGCACTTGAGTTGCTTCTATTTTTTTGCTCTTGTGTGTAACACAGCAATAAATATGACTGTGCATACATCTGTTTAAGTCGTAGTTCTAGTTTTTTTAGCATATATTCCCAGTGGTGGAGTTCCTGGGTCAAATGTTATTTCCATTTCTGACTTTCTGAGAAAGCGCCAGACCGCTTCCATAGTGGCTGTATGATTTTACATTCCCACCAGCAGTGAATAAGTGTTCTAATCCAGCCTTTGTTAGTTACTGCATTGTTGAAATTTACCATTATTCCTGAGGTGAGATGATATCTTATAGTTGTTTGGTAAAACCAAATTTTAAAAACATTTGTCTTTACAATATTTTCTTTATAAGACCATTTCCGTCTATAGTATCTATTATGTGAGCAAGAATCAACAGTGAGCTTATACGCAGTGGAGATTGTGAGGATGGTACAGTATCAGGGAAGGTTGAACATGCGCTCACTGAGGCAGAAGTTGAACGGACAGCACCTACAACATCAGAGCAAAAGAATTCTAAAAAAAAAAAAAGAAAACAAAACAAAAGAGTTCTATAAGACTATTTGCAATCATTCTTTTTTTCCCTTTTTATATTTTATTATTTTTGTGTGTGCCATCATATTGGATCTGACTGGTACAGGAGGAGATTGCCCCTCCTTCTGCAGCAGAGCCTCTGGTGGATTCGAACCACGTACCTCTGGGATTACAGTGCAGCTTCTTGCCACTAGGCCACCAGAGCTCCCTCCATTTGCAACCATTCTTACGGATAAGGCCGTTGAAATATAAATCTTTAGTTTGCCTTTAAAACTCATCTCCCTGTTCAGTGACCATGTGTGAAGCACCCATGAGAGCAGGGAGGAACTCATTTCATGCAGCTCTCAACTCCATCTCAGGCCTGAAGTCCTTCCCCCAAAATCCCACCTCAGACCTTTTTCTGAGCACTTTGAGCCTCAAAAATGTAAATGATGATAAAAGGTCACAGGCTTCTTTGCAGGATTTCAAATAAGTGTTGGCGCTGGAAGTCCATCACTGTCATTGGCTCACAGCAGTATTATTTAACAATTTATGTTAAAACAAACAATTGCTGCTGTGTTTACTACAGACCTAAATGAGTTCTTATGGAATCTCATGGCTTACCTTGACTTTTTTGTAAGAGTTTTTTCTTCACTTTGGGCACTCTGTATCTTGATACAGAAATGTGACCTTTTAAAAATGTTGTTGTTATGTATGTATCATCAAGTCAAACCAACTCAAATCTGAACCTCCAGTGGGTAGAAACACACACATTCAGAGAAAGAGAAAATTATTGTTCTTTAGAACAAAGTATTGCCCTAGATGTGCTCACCAAGTTGTGTCAAGAAATCTGGAGGACAACCACTTGGCCAACTGACTGGAAGAGATCTTTGTTCCCATTCCAAAAAAAGGTGAATCAACAGACTATGGAAATTATAAAAAAATATTGGTATCACTTGTAAGCAAGATTCTGCTGAAGATTATTAAAAAAAGAGCCTGTTAAAACAACTATGAGATATCATCTCACCCCAGTCAAAATAGCAAAATTTAACAGAACAGCAAGCAATAAATGCTGGCAAGGGTGTGGAGAAATTGGAACCCTTATTCACTGTTGGTGGGAGTGTAAAATGGTGCAACCCCTGTGGAAAGTGGTATGGCGATTTCTCAAAAAGTTGCAAATAGAGATACCATTTGACCCAGCAGTTCCACTACTGGGAATATACCCCGAAGAGACCATAACTGTCATCCAAGCAGATATATGCACACCCATGTTTATTGCAGCTTTGTTCACAATAGCAAGGAGTTGGAAACAACCTAAGTGCCCATCAACAAATGAATGGCTAGAGAAGCTGTGGTATATTCACACAATGGAATACTTTGCTGCATTAAAAAACAAGGAACTCATGCAATATTATTAAAAATGGTTGACTCTGGAGAACATTATGCTGAGTGAAATATCCCAGTCACAAAAGGACAAATATTGCATGGTGCCACTGTTGTAGAATTGGACTGTCTTTGGGGTTGGGGAGAGACTGAGTAAGATGGGTTTAATAATGTATACTGCACTGAAACAGAGAAGGGAGAAAACTGTTTAAAAGAGATATGTGATTAGGTATTTCTGTCATGACAGGAGTCTAGAGCGACGGCTACATGGTGGAGTGGACCTGGGGGAGGGTTTGTAAAATAATGAAAGAATCTTTTCTTTTACTTTTCCAAGAGGGTAATGCCTGGTGGGTGGGAGCCTTGGGAGGGGACAAATCTACAACAATGAATGAATGGAAATCCAAAGACTCTGTAAATTTTCACTGAAATTAATAACAAATTTAAATTAAAAAAAAGAATTAAGTTAGAGTAAGGATGGCAATGGAATCATCTTAACTTGATTTGTGCCACTATTAGAACCTCTACTCAGAATATTATTGCTTTTCAATTTTTGACTCATGCACTTTTAACTTGTTAGTTAAATTTGTGTCTTCTAGGCTGCAACACTTCCATGATGCATTTTCAAGGATATGAACATGTATGGCTAAGCACAACTGATAACAGTGCATCTAAATTCCAAAATCAATCTCCATAATAGTCTATGTGTTTCCTACTGCCAAAGGGGCCCTTTAGAGTAGTGAGAGAAGACCTTCACCCTGAAACCCACAGCGTCCCTTTTCAGCAGGAAGTAGCTAAGAGAATACGCCATCCCCTTTTCCTTATGAATCAGGGTGAAGTCTCTCTCAGGGAGGAGTGATAGGGAATGGCAAGGGACACACTGACAAAGGAGATTAATCAGAACTGGCTTTGACAAGCACTGTGGCAATTGGACAATTAAAACAGACATTGGGGGGGAAGAAGAACGAACTGGGGAGGAGGGTGGAGAAAACAGTGCAACAATGAATGAATGAAAACCCAAAATCTCTGTAAATGTTTTTAAAACTAATAAAATTTAATAATAATAATAATAATAATAATAAAAAGAGCCCGGAACATGCACATCAACAGAGAACTGTCAGAAGTTCAGGCTTTTCAGAAGGGGTCGCGGTACAAGGGATATTGTAACTAATGTTAGATGGATCTTGGCTGAAAGCAGGGAATACCAGAGGAATGTCTATCTGTGTTTCACTGATTACACAAATGAGTTTAACTGTATTGATCACAACAAACTGTGGCTGACTCTGAGAAGGACGGGAATCCCAGAACACTTGATCGTGCTAATGCAAAACCTATACTTGGACCAGAAGACAGTAGTCAGAACAGAGCAGGGAAATACTGCATGGTTCAAAATTGGGAAGGGTGTACACCAGGGATGTGTCCTATTTCCATACCTTTTCAACCTATATGCAGAACAGATTATCTGGGAGTCTGGGCTGTATGAGGAGAAGTGTGGCATGGTAGAAGATTCATCAACAGTCTGCATTATGCAGAAGACACAACCCTGCTTGCTGAAACTGAGGAGGACCTGAAGCGCTTGCTGCAGAGGGTCAAGGACTGAAGACTTCAATGTGGACTGAGGCTTAATATCAAGAAAACAAAGATTCTCACCACTGGGCCTATTGGCAGCATCAGTATAGATAGTGAAGAGATTGAGATTGTTAACAGCTTTAGTTTACTTGGCTCCACAGTCAACATTCTTGGTACCAGCATGCAGGAAGTTAAAAGACATATTGTGATGAGAAAATTGTGATGGGAAAGTTTGCTGTTAGAGACCTCTCCAAAGTAATGAAGGGCAGTGATGTCATTCTGGAGACTAAGGTGCACCTGATACAGGCCATGGTCTTTGCAATCATTTACTATGTGTCAGAGAGCTGGACAATGACTCGGGAGGCTAGAAAGAGAATTGATGCCTTTGAGCTGTGGTGTTGGAGAAGAGTATTGGCTCTGAGAGTATAGACTCTAAGAGCATAGACTACTAAGAAAACAAACAGGTTCATCATGAAGAGGATTAAACCAGGTTCCTCCTTGGAGGCAAGGATTCTGAAGCTTCGTCTGACATACTTTGGACATGTTGCAAGGAGGGACCAGTCCTTGGAAAAAGACGTCATGCTTGGAAGTGTGGAGGGACAGCGCAGGAGACGAAGACCCTCTATGTGAAGTGGATTGATTCAGTGACTGGGGTAATCAGGGTGGGGGATATCGGAGACAGTGAGATTGGCACAGGATAGAGCAGAGTTTAGGGCTGTTGTTCATAGGGTCGCTATGAGTTGCAGGTGACTCAATGGCACATAACAACAACACAACAACAAGAACAAAGTGAAAAGGCAAATCTTTATTAGCTTAATCAGAAAAAAACATCTTTCACACAAGGTGGAACAACAGAAACCTAGTCTAATGGTCTGAAATGAGATCTTCCTTGAAGATAGGGCCACACAGAGCCAGGTTTCACAACATTTGTGTAACCTCAGGCCTAGCCCTTCCCACTTGTGCATAGCACAGTATGTTCTTCAGGATTCATAAATACAACTGTTGGCTTCTCTGCACAGCTGAATAATATCTAAAAATGAGTCTATTTTCCCCATTTCAGAGAAGTCCCCAGCAAATTCTAGCTGATGACCACTGTTTAGTTATGTAAGTTCTTCATCGTGTCATTAAACTAATACTAAAAGCTGCTAGAACTCAAGGGCATCTTAACTTACTTCAGAATCATAAAGGGTCCAGGTAGCCATTGTTTATGTCTTTATTCCAACTTCTGTTAATTTTCGAACACTCTGAATCATTACCACATCTTTTCTTAAACAAAATTTAAGAAATGTCCTTGCTTTGTTCTAGGTGTTCTCTGTTACTTGTCCTGATCTCCTGCAGATCGAAAGAGAGCACATCAACCTATTGTGAAGAATTCAATATTAAAGGGGCCATGTAAAGCACAGAAGCAAGACAAAAAGCGGTAATCGGTGCTTCATTGATGTTTCACTGTAGTGCAGAGGGGAAGATTTACCTCCTATATCATTGCAAAGAGCAGCATTTTCAGTAGCTTCCAAAGTCATCATGCTTGTGGAGGCTTTAACCAATTCATATCAAATCTGATAAGTACTTCACTTAGCCCCTCTGATTCTATATATTAAGATACGACGTTTTGCCCTGCTCCCCATCCACATCTTAGTCTCAAACTCCCCAAAGGGTTTCCTCTTAATTCAGACACACTGTTAGATTCCTGTTCCCTGCCTCCACTGCTCATGCCAGATGTTTGAGACATCATCGCCATAGTGACATCAACTGGAAAGAGTCGGAATTGGCATGTCTGGTTTCACAGAAAACCCCATGTTCTTTTCCTTCATTGTTTAGAAGTACCATTCATATAATCCTTCTATAAATGTCACAAGAATAATTGCAGCTGGGTTTATAAAGACGAAAATAATTTTAATATGGAGATTTTAAATACTAATGGCAGCATCAGGATGGATGTTGAAGAGATTGAGATTGTACACAGCTTTAGTTTGCTTGGCTCCACACAGTCAACACTCTTGGCACCAGTAGCCAGGAAATGAAAAGGCGCATTGCCATGGGAAAGTCTGCTGTTAGGGACC
>NW_006399930.1:3275071-3276344 GCF_000299155.1 Elephantulus edwardii
GGTGGAGGGACGGCGCAGGAGAGGAAGGCCCTCTATGAGGTGGATTGATTCAGTGACTGGGATAATCGGGATGGGAGTGTCGGAGACAGTACGATTGGCACAGGACAGAGCAGAGGTTAGGGCTGTTGTACATAGGGTCGCTATGAGTCGCAAGCAACTCGATGGCACATAACAACAACAACAACAATGTTAAAATAATAATATCTTAAATAATAATAATTTTTAATATTTAATATCAAATGTGCACTAATAGCCATGAGAACTGACTAGTCCATAGGTTTTGGCTCATACTTTGGAAAACATATAGACAATATAGATTTGAGAGTGATTCTAAAGCTTTCATTTTTTTTAAAGTAGGTTTTTACATCAACTTACACTGCATGATCCAAAAGCCAGGAAAGGAGTGAATCGGGGATGCATCCTGTCTCCATATATTTTTACCCTATATATGATATGGTACAGATCACTGGGGAGGCCAGATTTTATAAAAGGGATGTGGCATCAGGATTAGAAGCAGACTCATCAATAGCCTACGTGATGCATACGACACAACCTTAATGGCAGAAACTGGAAAGGACCTGAAGTATATGCTGCAGAAGGCCAAGGACTATAGTCTTCAGTATGGATTGAAGCTCAACACCAAAGAAGACAAAGATTCTCACAACTAGGACAATTAGCAGCACCGTGATAGATGGAGAAGTGATTGAGATTGCTAACAATTTCAGCTTACTTGGCTCCACAATCAACACACGTGGCACCAATAGTCAAGAAATCAAAAAATGAATTGCTCTGGAGAAAGTTGTTGTTAGAGATCTCTCAATGATGCTGAAGAGCAATGATGTCAGTCTGGAAACTAAAGTATGCCTAATTCAGGCCATGTTGTTGTTACTGTTATGTGCCATCGAGTTGCTGTGACTCATAGTGACTCTATCTATAACAGCCCTAAACCCTGCTCTATCCTGTGCCAATATCACTGTCTCTGACACACCCATCCCGATTACCCCAGTCACTGAATCAATCCACCTCATAGAGGGCCTTCCCCTCCTGTGATGTCCCTCCACCCTCCTAAGCATGATGTTCCTCTCCAAGGACTGGTCCCTCCTTACATCATGTCCAAAAAGTATGTCAGACGAAGCCCCAGAATCCTTGCCTCCAGGAAGCAGGCCACTTTAACCCTCTCTAGGATCAATCTGTTTGTTTTCCTAGCAGTCCATGGTACTCTCAATACTCTTCTCCAGCACCACAGCTCAAAAGCATCAATTCTCCTTCTATC
>NW_006399930.1:3276712-3284295 GCF_000299155.1 Elephantulus edwardii
GCACCTCCCCAAACCCCACCCCTTACCCCCAAATATAATCCACTCTGCAACCCTCATTGCAATCTCAATCTCTTTACCATCCATCCTGATGCTGCCAAATTGGTCCAGTGGTGAGACTCTTTGTCTTCTTGACATTGAGCTTCAATCCATATTGAAGGCTGCAGTCCTTGACCCTCTGCAGCCAGCACTTCAGGTTCTCCTAATTTCAGCAAGTAGGGTTTTGTGATCTGCATAATGCAGATTGTTGATGAATCTTCCACCAGTCCTGACACCACACTTCTCCTCATAGAGCCCAGCCTCCCGGATGATCTGTTCTGCATACAGGTTGAAAAGGTATGGGGACAGGACACATCGCTGGCATACACCCCTCCCAATTTTGAACCGTACAGTGTTTCCCTGCTCTGTTCTGATGACCGCCTCTTGGTCCAAGTATAGGTTTTGCATTAGCACGATCAGAGTCAGCCACAGTTTGTTATGATCCACACAGTCAAACATCTTTGCATAACCAATGAAACACAGATAGCCATTCCTCTGGTATTCCCTGCTTTCAACTAAGATCCATCTAACATTAGCTACAATATCCCTAGTACCACAACCCCTTCTAAACCCAACCTGGACTTCTGGCAGTCCTCTGCTGATGTGCTGTCCCAGTCATTTTTGGATAATCTTCAGCAGAATCTTGCTTGCATGTGAAATAAATGAGATTATTCTATAGTTTCCACACTCTGTTGGGTCACCCTTCTTTGGGATGGGAACAAATATAGATCTCTTCCAGTCAGTTGGCCAAGTGGTTGTTCTCCAGATTTCTTGGAATGACTTGGTGAGCACGTCCAGAGCAGCATTGGGAATATGTCAGTTGGTATACCATCTATTCCGGGAGCCTTATTTTTCGCTATTTCCTTCAAAGCAGCCTGAACTTCTTCCTTCATCACCATAGGCTCTTGCTCATTTGTTGTTTCATGAAATTCTTCTGTGTCTGCCAATTCATTTCGATACAGTGACTCAATATATTCTTTCCATCTTCTTTTAATACTTCCTGGATCATTTCATATTCTTCCTAAAGCATCCTTGTGCATCAGAGAGCTGGACAATGGCCAAAGATGACAGAATAATTAATGCCTTTGAGTTGTGATATTGGAGAAGAATATTGAATGTACCATGGATTGCGAAGAGAACAAGTAGTTTAACCCTAGAGAGAGTGAAACTAGGCTGCTGTTTGGAGGCAAGGATTTTTAAAGCTCAATCTCACATACTTTGGGCATATGCCTAGGAGAGACCAATCCCTGGAGAAAGACATCATGCTCAGAAGAAGACGCCAGACAAGATAAATTGACACAATAACTAGAGTCATGAGATTAGGTGTGTCAGAAACAGTAAGACTGGCTCAGGATAGAGGAGAGTTCAGAGCTATTGTACATAGGGTCACCATGAGTCACAGGTGACTTGATGGTACATAGCAATAACAAATAACAATGTATCACTAGGCTATTTATACTTAATAAAAACATGTGATTCATTTTATTGGAATCACTGTTTCTTTGTTGTTATTGTAATTATGTGCCATCGAGTGGGAAATGACTCACAGCTCTCCCTCCATAAGATTTCCAGAGGCTGTAAATTGTACAGGAGGGGATTGCCCATATTTTATCAACAAACCAACTGGAAGATTGAAATTTCCTGTTGTTAAGTTGGTACAGCTCCTTACCACCAGGCCATCATTTATTAGAAATATAATTTGAAATCTTATGTGCAAGGTCTGGCAATGCAAAAAACTATAGATATGCTTAAACCTGTTTACAGTATAATTGGATGAATTGAAACAATTCAGAGGCTCAAAACTTCATCTCACATACTTTGGACATGTCAGGAGGAGTCAGTCATTGGAAAAAGACATCGTGCTAAGGAAGAGAGGAAGCCCTTAAGGAAATGGGATGTGATTACAGCAATGGGTTCAAGCCTGGGGGAGATCAGAAGATGGCTAGTAGAGTGACTATGAGTCACTCTTGACTCAAGAGTCAACTTGAGAACAACCGACAACAACAACATAAGTAGAAGTGTGATTACAGAGATATTTTTTCAGACTGGCTCAGGATAGGGTAGGGGTCAGAGGTGTTGTACATAAGGTCACTATGAATCACAGACGACTCGATGGCACATCATAACAACAGTAGAAACCGTGAAATGTCCAAATTAAAAAATTGACAACAATTTTACCACATAAATGATATAAATAACAGAGTGCTGATAGTAAAGCAAAGGTGATGTTAGTGGTTTGAACTCACCTGACACCTCAACAAAAGACTTGGTGGTCACAACCTAGAACTGACAGAGGACTTCCTCTCTGTACGTGGAGTTGCTGCTGTGAGCTAGAATTCCACCTGGTTTCCATCAGCTATGTTAGCTGGTTATATCTAATTGTCAAGCATTTTGTTTCTGTTGCTTCAGTACCTGCAGTCTCTTTACTTCGTTCAGAATCTTCTTAGATTAGCAGCTTTGGATTTTTCTGAAACTGAACACTTTGACCAAAGCTGTTAACGTTTCTCTCTGATGTTGTTCTACATTCTTCTGAGATGCCTCTAAGATATTTTTGGCTTTAGTCACTTAGAATTGGTTGTCTTTTGATGTCTTTTCAAGTGATTTTTCTGTCCTACAAGACATAATCATTGCTTGAAATGCAATTTTAGAGCAGGAAGAACTCACTTTCCTGTTTCTGTGGAGAGAGGCTATAGTATTGGTAAATTAAAAGTTGGACCGTTTTGTATCTTTATCTCATACTGTATCTTTATCTCAAACACAGTGTGTGTATGTTCGGGGAACTGACCTTCCCTGAAGGTGACTCTCAGGCTGCACAAGCTTCTGTAAGACATCAAATGGTCTGACAGATTTTGTAATGCTCTAAGTTCAATCCCCAACAAAATGGATTGACACAGTGACCACACATGGGCTTGAGCTTGGTGGAGATAGTGAGGATGGCTTAGAACAGGGGAAAGTTGCTGAGTCTTAGTTGACTCAGTAACATCTAACAGCATTAGCAACAACTTAGGCTCTTGTTTCTGTTGTTATAGTTGTTTTTAGGTGCCCTCCAGTTGAGTACAATGCATAGCAACCCTATGAACAAAAGATCTGAATCCTGCTGTATCCTGCGCCATCCTCGCACTTCCTGACACACTAGAGTCCACTGCAGCAGTCACCACGTCAATCCACTTGATTGAGGGTTTTTCTCTCCTTCGCTGACCCTCCCTCCTTCCCAGCATCATGTCCTTCTCAAAGAAATAACACTGCCTAGCAACATGCCCAAAGTACGTGACATGAAGCCTCATCATTTCTGTCTCCAAAGAGCACTCTGGCCGCATCCTCTCCAAGACATGTTTGGCCTTTCAGCAGTTCATAGAATGTTCGGCACTCTTCTTTAATACCACAGTTCAAAGGCATCAATTATTTTTCTGTAATCCTTATTCATTGTCCAGCTCCCAGATGCATACCAAGTAATCTGAAAGACTATGCCCTGAATGAGATACACAGTAGTCCTCAAATTTAAATCATTATTCCTCAATAATTTGGATAGATCCCTAATAGATTTTCTTAGTGCAATGCATCTGCTAATTTTCTGCCTGCTGGTACCCAGAGTGTTAATTGTAGATCCAAGCGAGGTGAAGATGTTGACAGTTTCAATCTCCACTCCAGCCATCATGACGCTGTCTATTGGTCCAGTGATAAAAATATTTGTTTCCTTGACATTGAAATGCAATCCATACCAAAGGCTGTGTTCCTTGATCTTCTGCAACAAGTGCTTCAAGTCTTCCTCACTTTCAGCAAGCAAGGTGTCGTCTATATAGCACAGGTTATTGATGAGTCTCCCTCTGAGCCTGATGCTACACTCCTCCTCATAGAGTGCAGCTTCTCTGATAATTTGCTCAGCGTACTGATTGAACAGGTATGGAGAGACGATATAACCCTGACACACTCCCTTTTTAATTTTAATCCATGCAGTGTTCCCCTGCTCTGTTCTCACAACAGCCTCCTAGTCCAGGTATATATAAATCATTTGAGCTCATCTAACTTCCAAAGCTGGTGCTTTGGAAGAGCTATGGAAGAAAGATCTGATGATTTAATTGCATAGAATTAAAGCTATTGAAAATCCTGTTCAATTCCTTTTTACTGGCATGGAGGAGGTGGGAAGGATGGCAGGGGGGAGTTGTAATTGACTCAGTACCTTTTTGGGGGGTGAGGAAGAAAAATGCCTTTATTCATCAGCAGAGCTTCAGCGGACTTGTCCAAAATGGAGAGCTTGCAACTCAGTACCTTTGTGGATTTTTTCCAAATTAGCTTTTTCCCCCTACTACAAATCCTATCAGATTTTAACTATAAAATGATCAAAGTAGCACATACCAAAGTGTCAAAGAGAAGCAAACAGATTGGAGTTTCACATCTGTAATCCAGAGAGCATCATCAAAGTCTCTTACAGCTGCCAGAGGACCCTCTTTCATTGTCATGGAGTTGGAACCTATATGTAGCTGACCTTCTAGCAGGTTTTCAAGAAGTGGTTAATCACCTGGGAAGATTGTTTATCTTTCTCCCTCAGACTAATGGCAGATCTGAACAACCAGAGAGGCACTGTCTTTGAGTTAGCAGCACAACTCTCTACAGTCAAGACCACGAGAGCTCCCCTGCCACAGACTATTCCTGGTGGCCGGCCGTCAGCAGACCTCTGTGGATCCAAAGGGTTCTACAGTTCTGCCTCTGTCTTGAAGCTGTTGAGCTATGGCAACCTGCCCAGAACCCTGCCTGTGCTCTACCTCTAACACAAACAAGCGTCTGGTACCCAGGACAGACCATCATTGGGTCTTATCCAAGACCTATCCCAGGAGATGTTGATGTTTAAAAGTACTCTTAAACTTTTCACCGGCTGCTTACTACACAAATGGAAAGGGCTGTACTTTGTGTGGTGCACTTGTTTATTAAGTGCCATTGAGTCAAGTACAATGCATAGGGACCCAATGAACAACAGATCTGAACCCTGTCCTATTTTGCACCATCCCTGAACCTTTGAGACCATTATTGCTGCAGACACTGAATCAATCCCTTTGGCCCAAGGTCTTCCTCTTTTTTCATGACCCTCCACCTTTCTAAGCATGATATTCCTCTTCAAGGAATAGCCTCTCCTAACAAAATACTCAAAGTATGTGCCTTCTAGGCACACTCTGCACTTGCTCCAGCACACATCTGTTTGTTCTTTATTTAGTCCACGGGAAAATCAGCGCTGTTCTCCAAAACCACAGCTCAGAAGAGTCAATTCTTTCCCTGTCATCTTTATTCATGCAGTTCTCAGATGCATAGGATGTAATTGCAAAGACTATGGCTTGAATCAAGTGCACTTTAGTCTTTAAACTGACATTATTACTTTTTGGGAATTTGAAGACACCTTTAACAGCATACGTTTTCAATGATGCATGTATCCAGATCTCCTGAATGCCAGTACCAAACGTGTTAATTGTGGATTCAAACAAGATTAATTTGTTGACAATTTCAATCATCTCTCCAACTATTATGATGTTGCCTATTGGCTCAGTGATAAGGATTTTTGTTTTCTCAATGTTGAGATGTAATTCATATTCAAGGCTGTCACTCTTGTTCCTTTGCAGAAATGCCTCAAGTCCTCCTTGCTTTCAGCAAGCAAGATTGTGACATCTGCATAACGCATGTTGTGGAAAAGTCTCCCTCCAATCTTGATGCCACAATTTTCTTCATAAAGACCTTGGGTGTTTCCCATCTGAATTGAAAACTCATATCAAGAATAAGTTGGGGACATTAAACTAATGATAGAAGACCAGGTGAGTTATCCGATTAAATCAAACATATCATCCATGAAGAGAGCAAAAGATTGTTATAAGAGATGAAATAAAAGAGCAAACTGGATGTCAAAAGAGATTCTGAAAATTGCATTAGAGTGTCGAGAAGCCAAAACAAAGTAAATTAAAAAAGATTTACAGAAGATTTCAATACACATCTCAAGAAGACAGAATAAATTAAAAAACAAATGCATTTTGCATTACAATAATGAGAAATGCTATGGGGACAATATCTTAGATGATCCAAGAAGCATCAAGAGAAGATGGAGGGAGCCCAAAACCATAAAGTTCATCAGAGACAAATTAGGATCAAGTTTAAACAGCCTTGTCTATGAGTATAAAGAGACAGCCACATGCACCCAGAAACATACATTCTGGAGAGGATAAAATTGATGAACGAAACCTTGTAAAGATTAAATCCTGTGTGCATCAAGAACATTTTCCAACAGAATGAAAAGAAAGCCTACTGACTAGGAGAAAACATATGGCAATACCATTTCAGACAAGGGTCTCATATAAAAAGTTTACAGAATATTCCTGGGCCTCCACAAGAAAAAGGCTGAAAACACAGTTACAAAATGGACACAAGATATGAAAAGAATTTTCAAAGAAGAGGATAGTCAGATGGCCAACAGACACATGAAGAAATGCTCAGAATCACTGGCAAGAAGAAATATGTAAATTCAAACCACAATGAGATACCATCTTGCTCCAGAAGCAGTGGCTAAGTTTAACAGGACAGCAAGTAATAAATGCTGGAGAGGCTGTGGAGAGAAGAATTATTTTATATTTTTGGTGGGACTGTAAAATGGTATAACCACTCTGGAAGTCAGTTTGGCATTTCTTCAAAAAGCTGAACATAGAAATGCCATATGACCCAGCTATTTCTTTTTCTTTTTTTCAATTTTATTTAAATTTATTATTAATTTCAGTAAAAATTTACAGAGACTTTGGATTTCCATTCATTCATTGTTGCACTTTTCTCCCCTCCCAATCCTCCCCCATAGTACACTACCCTCTTGGAAAAGTAAAAGAAAATTCTTTCATTGTTTTACAAACCCTCCGCCAGGTCTACTCCATCATGTAGCCTTCACTCTAGACTCCTGTCATGACAAAAATACCTACTCACATATCCCTTTTAAACAGTTTTCTCCCTCATCTGTTTCAATGCAGTATACATTATTCAACCCATCCTCCTCAGTCCCTCCCCAACCCCAAGGTCAGTCCTGTATTTGCACAATCGTGCAGTATTTGTCCTTTTGTGACTGAGATACTTCACTCAGCTTAATGTCCTCCAGAGTCATCCATTTTGAATAATATTGCATGAGTTCCCTGTTTTCAATGCAGCATAGTATTCCATTGTGTGAATATACCACAGCTTCTCTATCCATCCATTTGTTGATGGGCACTTGTTTCCAACTCCCTGCTATTGTGAACAAAACTGTGATATATCTGCATGGATGTCAATTATGGTCTCTTTGGGATATATTCCCAGTAGTGGAATTGCTGGGTCAAATGGTATCTCTATTTGCAACTTTTTGAGAAAGCGCTATACCACATTCCACAGTGGTTGCACCATTTTACACTCCCACCAACAGTGAATAAGGGTTCCAGTTTCTCCACAACCTTGCCAGCATTTGCTCCGTGCTGTTCTGTTAAATTTTGCTATTCTGACTGGGGTGAGATGATATCTCATTGTTGTTTTAATTTGCATCTCCCTTAGAGCTAGGGATT
>NW_006399930.1:3285991-3295541 GCF_000299155.1 Elephantulus edwardii
A
The DNA here is from genome assembly GCF_000299155.1 of Elephantulus edwardii. Lineage (NCBI taxonomy): Eukaryota > Metazoa > Chordata > Mammalia > Macroscelidea > Macroscelididae > Elephantulus > Elephantulus edwardii. The sequence goes on from NW_006399930.1 coordinate 3,285,993, forward strand.
CAAAATTTCATGAAGTAGCGTATGATAAAAATCCAATGGTCATGAGTGAAGACATGAGTGAAGAAGTTCAAGTCCCATTGAAGGCAATGGTAAAAAAAAATAGGCCCCAGAAATTGATGTGATACCAATTGACACATTTCAACTAAGAGATGCAGTTTTGGATGTGCTAACCAGTCTAGGCCAGAATATTTCTAAGTCACCAGACTAGAAGATATCCATATTTTCTCCCATTCCCAAGAAAGGTGATCTAACAGAATATGGAAATTATCAAATAATGTCATTAATATTTCATGGAAGAAAAATATTGCTGAAGATCATAAAAATTGTCTGGAATAGTACACTGACAGAAAGCTGCTAAAAGTTCAAGCTGAGCTTAGAAGTAATGACACCAGGGATAGTCTTGCCGATGTCAGTTGGATCTTGACTGAAAGCAAATACCAGAAGTCTATTTGACTAAGTAGAACATAACAAACTATGGCTAACAGTGAGAAGAATGGGAATTTCAAAACACTTTATTATGCTTCTATGAAACCTGTATCTAGGCCAAGAACCTGTTAATCAAACAGAGCAAAGAAACACTACACTACACTACATGGTTTAAAATCAAGAAAGGTGTGCATCAGAGCTGTTTCTTCTTTTCATATCTATTCAATCTGTACGCTGGGAAAATCATTAGAGAAGGCAATGTGTGCATTAAAGAAATGGAAAATGTCAATTACAGAAGAGCTGACCAACCCATGAGTTGTCACCACTTTAGGCCACACCTTGTCCCACAAGAATATGTCTAAAGAGTGCCATGTTATAAACAAACATACAGAATTGAGAAGTATACCTGAGTTTACAGTCCTGGTTTATAAAATTCAGTAGTTTTATTATGTGGAACATCACTTCTTTTAATGGCAGTACATAAATAAACACTAGCTCAGTATGAGTTACACTTCAGTGTCAAGGGGGGGAAATGGGTCAATGGAAAAATCATGATAGATGGAGAAAATACTGAAGTTGGCAATAATTTCATTTTACTGTATCCACAATGAACACTCATGGTGGTATCAGTAAAGGATCACATCAAAGTGTTAAAGAGCAATGAGGTTAATTTAAACACTAAGGTGTGCCTGATTTAAGTCATGGTATTTTTTAATTGTAATTTTAGTAAGAGTTTATAGAAAGATTGGTTTTTCATCCATTCTTGATGCACATTTTCTTCCCTTTGCCTTATCTGCACCTCCTCCAATTAACTTTGTAATATAGGTCTTATTCCAGTTTGATAATTGTCATACATATAATACTTAATCATCCATTCCTTTCAGAGTCTATTTCTTTACCTATTCCACTGCAGTGTTTGCTATCTATCCACTTTCCCCCCATTCTCCCTGCCCATGTGTCAATCCTATTTTTATCATTGCAGTCTTAAGCAGTATTAGCCCTTGTAAGATTGAGATTATTTCACTCAGCATTATATCTTCCAGACTTATCCCTATTGTGTAGTGTTTTACAAGTTCATTGTTTTTCAATGCTTTGTAGTATTCCATTGTGTAAATATATCACAGTTTTTCTTTCCATTTGTTTGGGGGGTTTTGTTTATTTGTTTGTTTTTTCTTGTTGTGTACTGCCAAATTGGATCCGACTGGTACAGGAAGAAATTGTCCCTCCTCCAGCGGAGCTTCTGGTGGATTTGAACTGTGTGCCTGCAGTATTACAGTGCCACTAGGCCACGAAAGCTCCCTTCTCCATTTGTTTGTTGATGTGCACTTGGATGGCGTCCATTTTTTTGCTATTGTGAATAATGCTGCAACTAACATGGGGGTGCATACATTGGTTTGTGTCACAGCTCTGGATATAGCTCTAGGGTATATTCCTAATAGTGATATAACTAGGTCCAATGGTATGTCTATTTCAAACTTTTTGAGGAAGTTCCAGACTGCCTTCCATAGTGGTTGTACCATTTTACATTTCCTCTAGCAGTGTATGAGAGTTCCCTTCTTTTCACCTCCATACCAGCATTTGTATTTTTGAAATTTCCTATTGATGCCAGGGTGAGATGTTATTTCAATGTTGTTTTGATTTGCATCTCTCTGATAACTCAGGATTATGAACATTTCTTTATGTGTTTGTTGGCCACCTGTCTTTCCTCTTTGGCAAAGTGTCTTCTTGTGTCCATTTTGTGATTAGGTTGCAATTTTCTTGTTGAGATGCTGGAGAATTCTATAAATTTTAGATCTGAGACCCTTATATGATATGTCATTACCAAATATTTTTCCCAGTCTGTGGGCTTCCTTTTTACCCTGTTAGAGAAATTTTTTGATGTGCATAAGGATTTCATTTTTTTGTTTGGTTTTTTTTAAGAAAAAGTATTTATTTATCTATCTATCTATCTATTGTAAAACAAATTATAGGAATCCAAAGGGGTAAAGGGTGGGAGCAGAAGAGTAAGGGTTGGTTGAGATGAAATCACAGGGTTGCACAATTTGGTGGGTGGAGGGAATGAGTAAAGAAAAGGAGAAAGACAAGATAATGGGGGGCATAGTCCAATGGTGATTAATACAATACTGGTTTTTTTCCAAAGATATTGTCTTTTTAATTTTGGGGTTTCCCATTTGGGAACAGGGGTATAGACTCTCTGGCTGCTTCATTGCTGAACAGGGGCATTGAGATGAAGGGGAATGGGGGACCACTTTAACATTTTACTGGTGGTTTTGATTTGAAGCTACATGCCTTCTTGTTCAGTTAGAATATATTTTCATGACATTGTCTGTCCTCTGGACTGCAAGTTGTTTGCATGGGTGAGTCTAGTGAAAGTGTCTGGCTGACCTTTGAGGCTTCATTCACTTTCACTTCCTTGGCTGGAAGTTTTATTTCCCTTTTGTCTCTGGAATTGGGTTCAGGATTCAAGTTCTGGAACAAGACTCAGTGTTCAGGTTACCTATAGGAAAGAGAGCAAACCTAGAGAGAATTAACTTGTGGGTTACAAAGAAAAGGGCTTTGGAGGTGTTATTTACAGGTGTACTGAAGGAGACGGTGGAGGAAAGTGGCTTAGATGAAGTTCCTCATACACAGGCAGCTCTCCCCCGGGGTTGGGTGGCTCTCCTAGGTGGATTTCCTTTTTAGAAGTTCCTGTTCATCTATTTTATCTTCTCCTGCTTGCAGATTTATTTTTTTTTTTGTTATGCAGAAATCTAGTCATGCCACAGATTAGGGTTACTTAAGTTGTGCCTAGTTTTCTTTGAAGAATTTTATAGTCTTTGATTTTTCCTAATCCACCTTGAATTGGGTTTGTTCGGTTGGTTTTATTGTTTTAGGGTTTTTTGTGGTTTATTTTGTTTTGTTTTATGGTGTGAGGTATAGTTCTTGCTACAATTTTCTGTAGATGGTTGTCCAATTTTGCCAGCATCATTTGTTAAAGAGGCTGTCATTTCCCACTTAATTGATTTCATCTTCTTGTCAGAGATCAGTCAAACATAGATAGTTGGGTTGATTTGTGCATTCTTGATTTTAGTCCATTGATTTATATGTCTTAAACTGTACCAGAACCTTGTTGCCTTGATTCCTGTGACTATGTACTAAGCTTTGAGATCAGGGAGTCTGATGTCCCCTATATTGTTTTCCTTTTTCAGCAATGCTATACTTATTTGGGATCTCTTTCCTTTCCAGACAAAATTGAGAATTGCCTTTTTCGTCTTTTTTAATAATGTCATAGGTGTATACATTGGGATTGCATTGAACTTATTCATTACTTTTGGTTGTTGTTAGGTGCTGTTGAATTAAGTAAGACTCATAGTGACCTATGAACTACAGATCTGAATCCTGTGCCATCCTCACCATCTCTGATACTCTTCAGTCCAAATGCGGCAGTCATTGTGTCAATCCATCTCACCTAGAATTTCCACCTCTTTCACTGACCCTCCAACTTTTCAACATGATATCTAGAATGTCCTCTCCTAGCAGCATATCCAAAGTATGGGAGATGAAGCTTTACCATTTTGGCCTCCAAGGAACTCTCTGATTGCACTTTTCCCAAGATATACTTGTTCATTCTTTTGACAGTCCATGGGATATCTAGTACTCTTCTCCAGTACCACAACTTGAAGATATCAATTATTTTTCTGTCATCCTACTTCACTGTCAAGCTGACAGTGACACAGCATATGATTGAAAAGACCATAGCCCAGATCAGGCACACTTTAGTCTTCAAACTAACTTCATTTCTTTTTGGTATTTTGGAGAAGTCTCTAACAGCAGACTTACCCAAAGCAATACTTCTGCTGATCTCCGGACTTCTGGTTTCTTGTAGTAATGATTTGTAATTTCCTTATTATAGGTCTTTTATGTCTCTAGTTAGGTTTATTCCTAAATATTTCATCTTGTTATTAGCTATTGTAATTTGCACATTTTTCTAATTTCTTTTTCAGTGTTCTCTTTGATACTGCAGAGAAATATGACTGATTTTTGTATATCAATCTTGTATCCTCCTACTTCACTGAGTTGGCCAACTATATCCAAAAGCTTACTTGGAGATTCTTTAGAGTTTTCCAAATATACTATCATATCATCTACATAGATAGTTTTTAACCTCTTTTTTTGCCAATTGAAGTCTCTTACTTCCTTCTCATGTCTTACTGCTATCGCTAGGTCTTCCAATACAATATAGAACAGGAGTGGTGATTGTGGAAATTTTTGTCTAGTACTTGTTCTCAGGAGGAAAGCAGGTTTTTTGTTTTGTTTTATTTTTTTTAAAATTTTTTTATTTTTGTGTGAGTGTACCGTCAAATCAGATCTGACTGGTACAGGAGGAGATTGTTCCTCCTTCCCCCGGCAGAGCATCTGGTGGATTCGAACCGTGCGCCTCTGGGATTGTAGTTGTAGCTCCTTTCCACTAGGCCACCAGAGCTCCCCTGTTTTGTTTTGTTTTTTAAGTTAGATATTTATACACTTGTTGTTGCACATTTTACCTCCCTCCTTCCCCCGCCCCAGTTAACTTTTTTTAAAAAAAATTCATTTATTTTTATGCAATTACCTCCCCCTATCCCCGAATCCTCTTTTCAATGTACTTCTTGTTCTGGGCTGTTACTGTGTGTATGTATGTATGACACACACACATACATTTTTTATAAAAACAATTCTTTTTTTTCAACAGATAAAGATCTGTTGCAATGCAATGTTTGTTATAAATAATACCTTTAATCTTTCTCCAATGATGATGAAGTTGTTTTTTTTTTATTTGGGGTATATGTCCTTAATTATGTTGAGAAAATGTCTCTCTGTTCCTATTTTGTTAAATATGCTTATTAGGAAAGTGTTGGATTTTGTCGAAAGCCTTTCTGCATCAACTTGGATGATCACATCAAATGTGATTTTTATCCTTTTTTGTTGATATGATGGACTGCATTAATTTTTTTTCTTGTGATGAACCATTCTTTCATGCCTGTTAGGAATCCCACTTGGTCATAATATATTAGTCTTTTGATATGTTGTTGTACTCTTTTGGATAGAATTTTGTTAAGGATTTTTGCACCTGCGTTCTTGAGAGATATTGGCCTAAGTTTTCAATTTTGGTGGTGTCTTTATTGGACTTTGATGTCAGGGTTATGTCAGCTTCAGAGAATGGGTATAGGAGTATTTTCTTTTATACCATTTTCTGAAATTATGTCAAATTGGTAACAGCTCTTCTCTGAATATTTCATAGAATTCACTGAAAGTAAAGTAGTCCAGGAACTTTTGTTGTTTGGAGGAGTTTTGGGGGTTTTTTTGTGGGGGGGGGGTTGGGTTTTTTTGTTTGACTTGCTCATTTTTTTATTTTGTGATGGATATGCTCAAGTGTTTCACTTCAATCTATATATCACATAGTACAAGTTGTGTTTCTAAATATTTGTTCTCTAGGTTTCCATATTTGTTATAGTTTTTAATGAAAGTCCATTACTATTTTTTTTATTGACTGCTAGGAGAACAAACGGGTTTGTCCTGGAGAAGGTGAAGTCAGAATGCTCCTTGGAGTCAAGGATTCTGAAGCTTCGTCTGATATACTTTGGGCATGTTGCAAGGAGGGACTGGTCCTTGGAGAGGGGCATCATGTTTGGCAGAGTAGAGGGGTGGTGAAGGAGAGGAAGACCTTCGATGAGATGGATCGATTCTGTGACTGGAGCAGTGGCAATAAGTGTGTTTGAGATGGCTAGGTTGGCACAGGATAGTACAGCATTTAGAGCTCTTGTACATAGGGTTACTATGAGTCGCAAATGACTCGATGGCACATAACAACAACAACAACATTGGTTAAGTTGTGATGTAGCTCTTTTTACTTTTTATTCAGATTATTTGTGTCTTTTTCCTTCCTTTCTCCTTTTAAGTTTGCCAGTGGTTTGTCAATTTCATTGACTTTTGAAAAATCAACTTCTAGTCTTATTGATAGTTTCAATTGTTCTATTTTCTATTCCACTTATTTCATTCCCAATTTTTAGCATTTCCTTTCTTTTAGAGGATGGCAGGTTTGCTTGCTGTTTTTTTTCTATTTGCTAGAGATGTAGTTAAATAGTTGATTTAAAGAGCTTTAACAACTTCCTATGTATCTGAGCCAAGTCACAACTGGCAGACCTTCCAATGGATTTTCAGAGACTATAAGTCATGTAAGAAGAGATTGCCTATCTTTTGCCCAAGGAGCAGCAAGTAGATTCAAACCACCCACCTTTGGGTTGACAGCAAAACTCCCAAAACATTAGACTACCAGACTGTCAAAAGACATGTAAAGCAGAGATGGTAGTCAATGTTGTTGTATACTATCAAGTCAGGACTGACTCATAGCTGATCCTCCATTGGGTTCTCAGAGGCAGTAAATTGCATGAGAAGAAATTGCTCATCTTTTTCCTACAAAGATCTGGGGAAATCACAGCATCTGAAAGTTGGACAACGAATAAAGATGATCAGAGGAACTGATGCCTTTGAATTGTGGTGTTGGTGGAGAATACTACATACGCCACAGACAAACAATTCTATTTTGGAGGAGATGAAACAAGTTTGTTCCTTAGAGGCAAGGTTAGTAAGACTTCCTTTCACATACTTGGCACATTTTCAGGAAGGTCTAGTTTTGGGAAAAATATATTATGCTTGGAAATGGAGAGGTTCAAAGAAAGAGAGGAAGATCCTCAGGAAATAAATTGACACAATGACTGTAACAACGGGCTCAAGTATGTCAGAGATGATGAGGATGGAGCAGAGTTCAGATATGTTTTTCATAGGGTTGCTAGAATAATAGTCGAAGTGAAGGCACGTAGCAGTAACAACTATATAGGGAAATAAACACATTCATAATTCAACTTGGACTTTAACATTTCTTTCTCATTAATTTAGGATATGCCTGGTCTCATCTTCCACCCCACAAAAAGAATCAGTAAGAATACAGAAGTGAACATTTGAAACTCTGTGGTCTAATTAATCTTGTTCTTGTTTTTATTTGTTGTCAAGTTGCTTGCAACTCATAGCAACCTTATGTACAACAGCTCTGAACCCTGCTTTATCATGTGCCAACTTTATTTTCTCTGACAAAGCTACCCCCATTACCCTAGTCACTGAATCAATCAATCCATTTCATCAAGGGTCTTCCTCTCTTGTGCTGTCCCGCTACCCTCTCCAAGAACAGGTTCCTCCTTGCAACATGTCCAAAGTATGTCAGACAAATCTTCAAAATCCTTGCCTCCAAGGAGCAGCCTGGTTTCACCCTCTCTAGGATAAATCTGTTTGTTTTTCTGTCAGTCCACAGTATATTCAATACTCTTCTCCAGCACCTCAGCTTAAAGGCATCAAACCTCCTTTTATCATAGTGGGCACAAAACCCAATAGGTAGGTAATCTCACCTAATAAAGATTTACAGCCTTTGAAACCTAATTAGAGTCACTGTAAGTTGAATTTGATTTGACAAAGCAGTGGATAAGCCCAAAAACAATATAATGTATTTTATTAAGAAGCAGCATTCATCAAAGTATTTAATGAGTCATACACAAGTCTAAATAAATTTCAGAGGACTAGAATCTTTTAGATAATGTACTCTTCGCTCAATAGAATTAAATTATAAATCAATAATACTGAGTTAGTAGAAAAGCTCTGAATATGTTGAGTTAAATAATACACTTGATATAATCTGATGGAGCAAGAGAAAAAACCACAAGGAGACTTAAAATAGATTTGAACTGAGTTAAAATGAAAACATAACATGTCACAATTGTTATGATGCAGCTGAAATAGTGTTTTAGAAAATTTGTAGTTTTAAATGTTTCCACTAAAAAAAGAAGACATTTATAAAATCAGTTATATAAACTTTCACTTAAAGGAACCAAAAAGGGTAATTACATTAAACACTAAAGTGTAGAAGGGAAGCAAAGGTGGTATTAAAATAAGAGAAAAAACAACGAAGTAGAACATAACTGAAAAAAATTTACCAAATCAAACATTTACTCTTTGCAAAGCAGTAAAATTTATAAATTTCTAGTAAGACCAATAGTCCATAGGCAGTTGCTCCACTGACCAAAAGGTCATGTGTCTCCAGTGGTTCAAATCCATCAATATTCCAGAAGATAGGCAATCTCCTGATACAATTTACACTCTTAGAAGTCCAGTGGAGGTTTGCTATGAATGGGGACAAATGTGGTTGCAGTGAGTTTGAGTTTGTTTGTTTGTCTTCAAATTGGCAATATTAATAAAGTAATGTTATCCATATAGTTTTTATACACATTAAAAGACTAATAACCATTTAATGGCAACAATTTTGACAACTGAGATGAAATGGACAAATTTAATGGGAGAAAAAGCACCAATTCATGAATAGAGACCCAAAATGAAATAGAAAATATTAAATTGTTGTTAGATGCTGTCAAGTTGGCTACAGTGCATAACAACCCTATATGCAACAGTCCTGAAACATCCTCATAATTTCTGCTGTGCTTGATCCTATTACATCAATTGACTTACTGTTTTATAAAAATCTCACGGCGAAAATGTCAGTGTGCAATGTTATTGTAAATGTTGGCTTTTCTAGCCATTATGTTAACCCCCTCTGGTCTCTAGCTACCTTGACTGGAGACACATGATCTTACAAAGCTTCAACAGCTGTGGGACTTGGATTAGAGCTACAGTTCAAGAACAGCAAGAATTGACGGAAACTAGAGCAAGAGGCTGGTGAGAACAAGATGACAGCAAGAGCCTGGTGGCCAGCTCTTGGTGCTTATGGTAGAGAGACTGGCATTACTGTGAGAAACTGTGTCAAAGTGTAACCAGAGGAGCCCTGAAGTGTAACCAGAGGAGCCCTGAAAAACAGGCCACAGTTAAAAGTTTTACCATTCTTGCTAGATGATTGAAGGATTGAAGAAAGTGATTTGATCAGCTTCCAAATGTATAGTTTTTTCTCCTTTATCATCCTATTATTAGTTTCTAATTTTGTGGCATTATGGTCTGACAAGATGGTTTGTATTATTTCTACGTTTTTTAATCTACTGATGCTTGCCTTGTGACCTAGAATGTGATCTATTCTAGAGAATGTTCCATGCACTTTGGAGAAGAAGGTATACT
>NW_006399930.1:3298871-3313891 GCF_000299155.1 Elephantulus edwardii
CTCTCCCACTTTCCAACCTATTTCTCTAACAAACCTTGCTGATGGTACCACAACTATGATTAAAGTCTGTGAGTCAACAACAAATATAGAACCCATATAATTGGTAGAAATAGTACAAGAGCATGGAAGGTGGTGTGTCTGACCTAGCAGCTATCTGTTTGCTGCTATGGATATTATTGATGAAAACAGTTCTCCTTTATGAAGTGGCTAGAAGTCAGACCCTCACGTTCCATCTGCTCCTTTCACAGTCAGTGTTAATTGTTCACAACCGGAAAGTTTATTAAAATTATACTGATTTTACTAAAAATTTTTCAGAAAGTAGGTAAGAATGCAAACTTGTAACTATTCTCTGGACTAAATTAAACTCCATACTAAAGAAAAGAATTTTACAGGACAATATTCCTCATAAGCATGGACAAAAAATATCTCAGTAAAATACCAGTGAACCAAAAACACCAAATAAACACAAATGTTAATGCATTAGGATCAACGGTGGTTAGTTCCAAGAACAGAAGATTGATTTAGCATTCAAAAAATTAGTCAATAGGATTGATTATAAAATACCATTTTATTAAAAGAAACTTCTCCCAGGAATCTATGTGAATGCTTTTGGCCTGGAACATGGAGGTTAGTAGTATACATTTTTCCTAAGTGTTTGTGATAAAATATTAATTGATATATTAGGCAAAACGATGAATTAAGTTAAATCGTGCGAGCAAAGGAAATTGTGTTTGAGGCTTCTGTTTACTGATACGGCACTCTGGTTGGCATAGTCTGTAGAGAGTTGCTCTGCTAGCCCAAAGGTGGTACCTCCATGGTTGTTCAAATCCAATAGTTCCTCAGAAGGAAGATAGACAATCTCTTGTTACAACGACCCCTTTGAAGTTTTAGAAGAAAACATAACACTGTGTCTAACCTAAGCTGCAGTCTTTTCAATTATCTCATATGCATTTAAAAGTTAGATAATGACAAAAGAAGAGAGAAACAAAATGAATGTGTTCAAACTGTGATATTAGAGAATAATATTCTCAATTCATTCATTGCCATCAAGTTAGAAACTACACATAACTCATCCTCCTGTGGATTTTTTTTTTTTACAGGAGTCAAGGAGCTATTTATTCCTTTAAAAATATTACATATTTGTATCTTTGAATTGAACAAGATCAGGTATGCGAGGGGCACTTAGCCTGCACGCCTGCTCTTTAAAGTTACTCGTAGTTTCTCTGTTTCCGGCGGCACTAGGTGAGGAAGACACTGGAGTTTTAGAAGTGAGGTGTACGCAGCCTGGACAATTTTTACTTTGCCTCATTGTGAACAGAAATGGCAAAAGCTACTTGTTCAATTTGTGTACATTTACATATCTCATTACATCTTATCGATTGAATGTTGTTGCTGTTCTGCACTGTGAAGTTGACTTCATCTCATAGCGACCCATGAACAAACAGATCTGAACCCTGGCCTGTTCTAAACCACCAGCCAATGTCCTTCTCCAAGAACTGGCCCCTCCCAGCAACATGCTCAGAGACCATGTGAGACCATGCTTCACCATCCTTGCCTTTAATGTTATAAAAAATTGCTTTATGTTATTGTGTACTGTTTATTGAGTCAGAACTGACCCATAGACAACCCTACAGCGGGTTCTCAGAGGCCGCAAATCACAGGAGATCACCCATCCCTCCTCCACAGAGCAGCTGGTGGACCTGAACTGTGTGCCTCTGGGATTGCAGCACAACTCCTTAAGAGGGGGCTTCCAGACTTCCTTTATAGTGTACTAGAATACACTTGAGGTCTGGTGGCCCTCAGGTTCATGGTTCAAATCTGTCAGCTGCTCTGAGGGAGAAAGTTGGGCAGTCTCTTCCCACGCAATTTACTGCCTCTGAAAACCAGCCAGAGGATCAGGCATGAGTTGGTTCCAACTCCACAGTACATATAACAAAATACTTTAATAAATGATATTAATATTCTATTTTAAAATTATTTAATGTTTCTTAAATTTTTCTATTACATTTTTACATTCTCTATTGTGGTAACCCTTACACACTTACTGTCTGCCTTATTTAGCAGAGAGATATTCTAAAGCTCCTGAGTAACATCTGGATGGACACTGTATGTTCTAGAAAGTGACCTCAGGTGGGACTCATTGTGGGGTGTCTGCCCCCAGTGGTCTGGCACAGAGAAGACCCAAGGTCTCCCAGAGAATCGCATCTGTCTTCCGTACAGCCCAGACCCCACCACCCCAGAGCCCACCTGGTCCTCATGGAGGTGGAGTCGGGCAGCCAGCCAGGCTCGCTTCTTTCCCACCACGTTTTTCCATTTCTGGAACGCTTTCTCCAGCTCCTCCAACTGCTCCAGCTTAAACATCGTTCTCCTCCGCTTGTGTTGGCTGATGGTTACCTCCTGTGGACTCTGGTCTCTGTCTTGGAGGACCAGGGCTACTGGGGGATGATGAACTCTGAAGTCTGGGATACACAGGTGTGGCCAGGTGCAAAAGCTCCAGGAGCGCTGCGAGAGCAAGTCAGCATACCACGGATTCGGCTCCATGCCCACCAATGGGGGCACGCAAGTGGTTGAGGACATGTTGGGCAGAACCTGGCTCAGGGTGCCGTAAGGAGAGCCCCCGGGGACCAGACCGTTGGTGGTGGGGGCCAGCCATTGAGGTGCACCGCGTGGGGGGTCAGCCCTAGCCAGTAGGGCCTCCACAGAGAAGGGCAGCTTGTGGCGGCCAGGGCTGCTTGGCGAGTGCTGGGTCTCCAAGTGCCCTGGAAGCAGGCGGAGGGCGGCAGGGGCCTGGAAAGCAGAAATTCAAGGAGAGTATCTTGCCTGGCAGCTCCAGGGAGAGGGTGGATACCCCCCAAACGCTGGGCACCCGCAGTGCATGGCACCACTTGGCCGGTGCAGGAATGTTCAGGAGACAGCTATTGTCAAGGTTCCCTTGGATGTAACAATTTAAAAAAGAAAAAAAAAAGTGCCTTGGAGGACACAGTAGCTGGAGGCTGGTCAAGAATGAGCGTGGCTCTGCCCCTCCTGTGGATTTTTGAAGACAGTAAATCTCACAGGAAGAGATTGTTTTGTCTTTCTCCAGAGAAGCTTCTGATGAATTTGAACTTCCAAAGAGGTATCACCTTTAGGGTTAGCAGCACAAATGCTTTCAGGCTACCAGACATTCTTAACTATGATTATATCATAGCTATAACAGTGATATAATAGTAACTATTCTATGGATTTATTAGGGAGCACTACTTTGTTGTTAAGTAGCTCTGTTTTGTCTGAGATATAGACATATATATCCCTATATATAATGTGACTCTGCAGCCCTAAATCTACCCAGGCAAATGATCTCACCTCTGAAAACATGCTGGCTTCCTGCTTGGGAAATATTTCACAAATACTTCATCGATTTGCTTCAGTGCTGAGCATTTGACAAGAACTCATCATGAGAATTTTGCCTGGAAGCTATATTTTTCAGCTTATGGAACAAGAAAGGTTAGTATAAATTCTGAGTCTTTGAATAAGGTCTTAGCTAGAGGGTAACCTTACCATTTCTAGAACTCTGCACCAAAGTTTTTACTTAAAAAAATAAAGTACCACAAATGGTCTGAATGTCTTCATTTTTTTTTCAGGCCCAAATTGTGGATAGCAGTGAATATGTTTTCAGAATGAGATTTGGGACTAATCATGCACCAACCAATCAACTAAGGATTATTGCTTATAGTTAAGGGAGCTCTGGTGGTGTAGTCCAAAGGGATATGCATGGTTAACCCAAAGGTAGTGTCTCTGGAGGTTCAAATCCACCAGAGGATCCTCTGGAGAAACATGGGCATTCTCCTCCCATGTTATTTACAACCTCTGAATGCCTGAAGAGTCAACTATGAGTCGATTCCAACTTAGCAGCAATGAATTTGAGGGTTTTTTAGTCATTTCTATTTCTGCAACTTTACTGTTTTGAGTGGCTTTAGTTTTTTGGTTTTTGGGGTATTTTAAAATTTTTTTTATTTTATTATTTTGTGTGTGTCTGTACCATCAAATCAGATCTGACTGGTACAGGAGGAGATTGCCCCTCCTTCGGCAGAGCATCTGGTGGATTTAAACCGCATTATCTCTGGGATTGCAGTACAGCTTCTTGCCACTAGGCCACCAGATCTCCCCTAGTTTGTTGGTTTGTTTTTTTTTTAATTTTTGCTATAAAGGTATATATAATAAATCAAGTACATTATGACAAAGAATTAAGATTTAAAGTAGACATATATTTATTTTTTCATTATTTAGTAGTTAATATTTTATTGGTTTTATTGATATGCAAATCATATGATTCAACAAACCCATTATAAATGCATGTTTAGATTAATTTTGTCATATCTATCCATTTAAATTCTTGTTCAGGGGGTTTTCTTAATCCTTTTATTTAATCTTTAGCAAAGCAAATATAGGAAATGTTCATATCTCAAAATTAATTCCTTGTATGCACTTCAGAAAATAGTTCTCCATCCCCAATCCTACCTGATTTTGAAACCACTTTCCATCCTTTTGGATTGAATGTCTTTTCAGAAGTTCTTAAATGGAATTCTGAGTGCAATGGCTAAACCTTCTACTTCTAACCTGTCCAGTTAGCAGTGAGGAAGACCTGGCAATTAATTCCCTTGAAGATTAAAGCCTAGAAAACCTGATGGGGCATTTCTACTCTGTGCTTCTTAGAGGATTGTGGCAGATAATGATTGACTTCATAGTATAGAATATAGCAAAATTTCACATAAATGGAATCACTGACTATTCTCTTTGTGTATGGTTTCTTTTGTTCAGTATATTTTTTACATTCAATTATGTTAGTGTATTTGTTGTTGACTCTTTCATTGCTGATTGATATTTCCATTCATACACAGCTGTTCATGATTTATTGAATCACCCAATTATGAATAACTTTGGAAGCAGGAGTGTCTGTCATCCACTTCCTAAACAACGTAACTCTGGAAACTCTATAAACTTTGAAAAAAGATGATAGTTATAGAAAGGCTTCAGGCCTTTTGTTCATAGGGTCACTATGAGTCGTACTCAACTCAATAGCAATCAACAAAAACAACATGGACAATTAGGGGTTTTTTTAGTTGTGACATTCTGAACAAATGATGATGTAAAGTCACTGAGAGAAGTAGTTTTATTTCTCTAAGGTAAATAACCAGTACTGGGATTACTAGGTCATAAGTAAATCATATATTTAACTTTATCAACAACTGCCATGGTTTTCTTAAGTAATTTTATCATTTTACATCCCCACCAGCAATGTGTGAGGTTTCCTTCACATCATCATTGGCACTGTCTGATCCAGGATATATAGTCTTTCTGATTATTAGCTATGTGTCCGAGACCTGGAAAATGAATAAGGATGCCATAAAAAGAATTGACACCTTTGAGCTGTGGTGTTGGAGAAGAGCACTGAACATCCCATGGATGGACAAGAGAATGAACAGGTATGTCTTAGAGAGGTGCAGCTGGAGTGTTCTTTGGAGGCAAGAATAATGAGGCTTTGCCTCACATACTTTGGAGTTGGTATTCCTTGGAAAGGGACACAAAGTTGGGAAGAGTGGAGGGGCGGTGAGGGAGAGGCATACCCTCAATCAGGCCAATTGATACTCTGACTGATGCAATGGGCTCTTGTGTGTCAGGAATTGTGTGGATGGTGCAGGACAGGACTGGGTTCAGACCTTTTTCCCTAAGGTCACTATGAGTCATACTCAACAGCACCTAGGAACAACATTTAGAAGCTTTAATGTCATTTGTCAATATCATGTTTGCTTTGTTGCACATAAACTCACCATGGGTTGGAGTAAATATCAACAGCAATGGGATTTGCCGAATACTGAATCGTGATTTTAATATGTATTTTTCTGATGACAAATGTTAGGTATCACTTCCTATGATTATTAGTCATTAATACACTTCTTTTGCAGAAGGTCTGTCCTAATATTTTGGCCACGTATTATGTATCTTACTGAGGTTTTCTATGTGTTTTCAAAAGAATTTGTTTGTCGCAAATAAGTATTTTGACTATTCCCCTCAGCATGTGATTTGACTTTTCAGTTTTTAAGTGTCATTCAAAGAGCAGAAAGTTTAAAATTTTGTGAAGTCCAATTTGATACTTTTCTTTATTTTGTGGCTTGTTGTTGTCCTATCTTTGTCTACCCTAGATTCATGAGACTTTTGTCTTTTATGCAGAAGTGTTGGGGTCACTGTAAGTTGGAACAGGTAGCTAGCTATAAGTTGGTACAGTGGTTAAACATTTAACTGTTAGCAGAAAGGTTAGAAATTCAAAACCAACAGCAGATCTGTAGGAAAAAGATGTAACAGTGTGTTTCCATAAATATTTGCTGTTGCTGTTATTGTCATTAGGTGCTTGAGTTGGTTTCAAGTAATAGGTACCCTATGTAGAAGGAAAACAAAACAAAATGCTGTCCAGTGCTATGCTATCCTTAAAATTTTTGCTGTTTCAGCTCAGTGTTCCAGCCACAGTGTCACCCTATCTCATTAAGGATCTTCCTCTTTTTCACTGGCCCTGTACATGCAAAATTTCAATATCTATCTTGAAATTGATCAACATGCAACCAAGATGCATTAATAATAATAGGTGATTGGAATGCAAAAGTTGGGAACCAGGAAGAAGGATCAGTAGTCAGAAAACATGGACTTGATGCTGGGGGTAGAATGATAGAATCCTGCCCAATCAATTATTTATTCATTGAAAATATCTTTTATAAGAAACATAAGTGCAGGCTATATACATGGATTTCACCTGATGGCATGGACAGGAATCAGATTTATTACATCTGTGGATGGAATTTTGGGAGAAATTCTGTATCAGCAGTGAAAACTAGGCTAGGGGCTGATTGCAGACAGGCCATCAACTACTTATACGCAAATTCAAATTAAACCTAAAGAAGGTAAAATAATCTTCAACATAGTAAAAAGTATTTATGAAAACCCAAGAGCCAACATTGTTCTTAATGGAGAGAGGTTAAAGAAGGTCAAATAAAATCCGCAGGAATCAAAATTTGACCTTGAGTATGTTCCACCTGAATTTGAAAACCAACTCAGGAACAGGTTTGAGGCCTTGAATGAAAACCAGATGAGCTGTGGGAAGATATCAAGAGTATCACTGGTGAAGAATGCAAAAGATCATTACAAAGACAGAAGAAGAGAAGACCAAAAAGGATGTCAGAAGTGACTTGGAATTGCACTAGAGTACCAAGAAGCCAAAGCAAAGGAAAGAAATCAAGAAGTTAAGGAGCTGAATAGAAAATTTCGAAGAGCAGCTGGAAGGTAACTGGAGTCTCAAAATCAAAAGAGCTTATTTTTTGCTCAGCATTTCTTATGCTAAAGAAACTGAAGAATAATGCAAGTCTTGCAATAATTAATGATGCTACAGGCAAAATATTGAATTATCCAGAAAGCATTAAAAGAAGATAGAAAGAGTATACAGAGTCACTGTAGCAAAAAGAATTGGCTGACACAGAAGAATTTCAAGAAACAACATATGATGAAGAGGTTGTAATGATGAAGGAGGAAGTTCAGGCTGCTATGAAGGACTTGGCAAAGAAATAAAGCCCCAAGAATTGATGAAATACCAGTTAACATATTTTAACAAACAGATGCTGCCCTGGATGTGCTCACCAGATTGTGCCAAGAAATCTGGAGGACAACTATATGGTAAATTAACTAGAAGAGATACATATTTCTTACCATTCAAAAAAAAGTGACCTGGCAGAGTGAAAATTATCAAACAATATGACTAAAAGCACGCACAAGAAAAATTTTAGTGAAGAGTAATCAGAATCAACCGGAACGGTATAATGATGGCGAACTACCAGAAATACAAACTGGATTTCGAAGAGGCCATGACACTAGCGACATTATCGCCAGTGTCAGACAGATCTTGGCAGAAAGCAGAGAGTACCAGAAAAATGTCTATCTCTGTTTCATTGAAACAAAAGGCATGTAAAGGCATTTGACTGTGTGGATCATGACAAATTGTGGCTAACCTTGAGGAAAATGAGAATCCAGAACTCTTGGTTGTGCTTCTGTGAAACCTACACATGGACCAGAAAGTAGTCCTTAGAACTGAGCCGGGAAACATTGCATGGTTCAAAACGAGGAAGGATGTGAGTCAGGAATGTGTCCTGTCTCCGTATCTTTTCATTCTATATGCAGAACAGATTATTCTGGATCATCCTCTTTCTCCTCTTTTTTTTTCTTCTCCTCCCTCCCCCACCCTCCTCTTTCTCCCTCCTCCTCCCCGTCTCCTCTCTGTCCCTCCCTATCCTCTCCCTTCTTCTCCCCCTCCTCTCCCTCACCCTATCTGTTCCTTTCCCTCCCCTCCTCTCCCCTTCTCCTCACGCTCCCGTTCTCCCATCTCTCCCTCTTCCCCCCCACCCCATTTCCTTTCCTCATACCTTTTCAGTCTATATATTTAATAGATTATTTGGGAGGATGTGAATGTGGAAGAAGACTGTGGTAGCAGGATCAAGCTTTAGGCCAGCATTCCTCTGGGTATGATCCTCAAATTCAGTGGAGTCTCATGTGTTGTTATGACACTAGCAGGATGGAGTGAAACTTCTAATCTAAGACAAAGGAGGAGCAAAGACTGATCTTCATTCCAAGATCTATTTCTGAGATGGCAACTTGGGACCAATGTGAAGGCCAATTTGATAGTTATTGTGTTTAATTACACTGCAATTGACCCACAGCTGACCTAACAGTGGGTTTTCAAAGGCAATAATCATGTGGGAGAGGACATTGCTCATTTTAAAAAAAAAATTATTATTAAATTTTATTAGTTTTAATGAACATTTACAGAGATTTTGGGTTTTCATTCATTCATTGTTGCACTGTTTTCTCTATCCTCCTCCCCAGTTCGTTCTTCTCCCCGCCCCAATGTCTGTTTTAATTGTCCAGTTGCCACAGTGCTTGTCAAAGCCAGTTCTGATTAGAGATTGCTCATTCTTCTACTACAGAGCAGCTGATGTTACCCTACCAGAAAGTAAATTTCTTGTGACCTGAACACGGGTCAGTGAATCTGGCAGACCAACTGAAATCTCCATCCTCAGCAAGTTCTCTTCTACTGAGTGGGCTGCTTTGTATCACATCCTCCTGCCACTTGAGTTGCCACAGCTTGTAAAGTGTCCTTGTGGTATATCTCCTCAAAGGTCTGAATCTTAGCCTTGGTGGAGGAGAAGCTTTCTCTAATTTTCTCAATTTCCTTTCTTATCTACCCTCTACTGGTTTTGGAGGAATACATGCCATTTGCAATTGCTGTATCTGTAATCAAACATGTTTACTATTTCATTTATTTCAATAGTTAGCCATCTTTCATTGCTTAGTGATCAGTTATGCATCCACTTCTCATTATTAACATAGCTACATTCCAAACACTAAGTTCTTATGTGAAAATGAACTTTATATAAAAGAAGATGATTGCATCTGTTGGAGAATGTTGGGGACGAAGGGAGGGCCTCTGGCCAGAACAGATCACTTAGCTCTGAAGAAGTGCAAGCCTCCCAGTGGCCTTTAATATGGGATAGAGAAAACCCTCCTGTGTTTGGCCATACCAGCTTGAGAAAGCTCGCCACCTGGGAAGATGGCTGCCACATCTGATGAGCTGGGTGTGGTCCACACGAGGGTAAGATTCTCCTTTCCAATCAGCATGCCACACGTCTGCAAGCCCACCCTATCCTGTCTTCCTGTTTACTTGCTCTCATGTAAGTACTGCAACCTCCAATAAAATTGAGCTGAACTGACTCTTTGAAGGGCTCCCATAGTGGTGTATCTCCATCATACTCAGCCCCATCAGGGTGTCGCTGTTTGTTGCTGGCAAATAGACAGTGACATGTATCATTAAAATAATGAACCAATTACCTCATCATATAACTGTCAAATAGCTGAGAATCATGAACTTACCAAACCAGAAAGTACTACACCTTCCTAGGAGATCTGACATAAAAAAAATTAGTATTGTCTGATCTTGTGTATGAGACTCTGAAACAAGCAAAACTATAATGACGGTAAGCAAATCATGATGTTGAGGGAGGGTTTCAGAGGCTGTAAATTGTAATAGGAGGTGAAGGGGGAGGAGAAAAGGGAGGTGAAGGGGGAGGACAAAAGGGGAGGAGAAAGAGGAAGAGAAGTAAAAAACCCAGCCTGGTTTTGACTGCTAATATTTAGAGTTGTCAATAATTCCTTCCACAAATGTCATCAGTCTGATTCCTGTGAGCTGCTTTCAGGTGAGGTCCATGTGTAAAGTCACTGTGGTGGGTTTGTTGGATTTTTCTTAATTCATTTTGCATTCTTTCTTGTATGATTTTATTTTACAATAAATAGTTTTAAAAATAAATGATCATGACAAACATTTTTTAACTTGCAGAGTATTTATAATGAGAAGCCAAATAGACTCCATTTTATATAGCATTCACTCCATTTGAGTAACCGAACCCTGCGTGTGGAAAATTTCTGCCCTGAGTCTTGTCGCTTATGACTCATAGCAACCCTGTGTACCAGAGCCCTAAGCCCTGCTCTATTCTGTGCTAACTTATTGTCTCTGACACACCTACTCCCACTACCCCAATCTCTAAATCGATCCATCTCATCGAGGTTCTTCCTCTTCTGGGCTGTTCCTCCACTCTCCCAAACATGATGTCCCTCTCCAAGGACTGGTCCTTCCTTGCAACATGCCCAAAGTATGTCAGACAAAGCTTCAGAATCCTTGACTCCAAGGAGCAGCTCAGCTTCACCTTCTCCAGGACAAACCTGTTTGTTCTCCTAGCAGTCCATGGTATAGTCAACACCCTTCTCCAGCACCACAGCTCAAAGGCATCAATTCTATCATCCCTATTCACTGTCCAACTCTCTGATGCATAGCACGCAATTGTGAAGACTATAGCCCAGATCGGGTATATCTTAGTCTCCAGCCTGATGTTGTTGGTGTTCAGTATTCTGGAGAGGTCCCTGACAGCTGACTCTCCCAGTGCAATTTGTGTCTTGATTTCCTGGCTGCTGGTTCCAAGAGTGTTGACTGTGGAGCCAAGCAAACTAAAATTGTTAACTCTGAGTCTCTTCACCGTCCATACTGATGCTGCCAATTGGCCCAATGGTGAGAATCTTTATTTTCTTGATGTTGAGCTTCAATCCATTTTACACTGTACCCTTGATATACCCAAGCTGTAAATGTTTTGTACTGTACCCATGACTACATCACTGTATCCTTAGAAATATGTCAATAGCAGGATATTGTAGCCTGGACTCATGTAGCCCAGCATGTGGGCAGGAGTAAGGATATAAAACCACTCAGATGAAGCTATGAGTTGTAGAGAATCCTGCCAGCCAGGTTGCTGGGACACCACCTCCACTCCACCTCCCCCACCCCCCCTGCACAGTGAATAAAAGACATTTATAATCTGTCTTGTGTCTCTCGAGCCTTTGGTCACAACAGTAACAAAAACATCCAAAAAAGGTTTAAAGGACTATAGATAGCATCATGATCTTTAAAAATTTTTATGAGGGCTGAAAATGCTTTGCACACTGACCAAAATCCCTTGACCCAAGTAAGAAACAGGCAGCGGTGCCCTGCTCAAAGACAGCCACCAACAAACATTCAAAGTAGTGTTGAATAGCATTGCCTGCGTCCTACTTGGGCCAAAACCCACAAGTAAAGTTTGGTTGTCATGCAACATGGGCCAGGATTGAATCAGGGTCCAAAACCAGCGTGTAATATTCCTTTATTATGGTCTGATTGCGAAATCAATTTATGTGCAATGTATGCCCTTACTACAAGGAGGGTGTCAGCCAAGAGGGCAAAAGAGACTGAGATGTAGAGCATCATATTCTGCCTGCTAAGCTTTGTGTCTCAAAATAGGCCTGTATTTGCCCCAAGGAAGGAGTATCTTGATCTAATCTGCACAAAGGCACAAATCAACCTTAAAACCATGTGATTCAATATCTATACTTTCTGTATTTTTGCACTTTTTAATATTAACTAACTTGTTTTATTGATGGGTTTTACAGGATGGAACATTTTATTACATTGAAGGAGACAGTATGATATTTTTTTATATTATATTTATTACATTATGGGAGACAGCATGGTGGTGAGATGTTACAGAACTCCAAAGTAGGAGGGATCCCCTATTTGCCAGCCAAGCCCATGTCTAGGGAAAGAGACTGGTGGACAGGAAGTGAACACAGGTTGTCTTCAGTCAGTGGGTGGCTCGGGACACACAACAGCATTTCCAAACCTTGGGCCCGAATTTAAAAATCCAAGCTTTCTAAACATTGGACCATTTTCAGGAGCCATGTCCTCACTGGGATTGGCCCTACTATAATCACCCGAGTCTGACCTCAGGCCAAGAACCAGCATTCTAAATGGATAAAGTTACCGCTGTGCTCCTCAATTCGGCGAAGGAGCGTGTCTAAGAGCCTGTGCCAAGGATTCGCCCTTCAGTTTCCTCGTCCATGCAAAATTCCAGTGGCTGCAGAAGTTTTTCAGGCACGCTCCACCATGGCTTCTCTGAGAGAGCATCCTCTGGGGACATCCTCACTCTCATGTTGTTGTTGTTGTTGTTTGCTTTGAGCTGATGTATTTTTGCATTTTTAAAGCAAGCTTTATTTACTCTTGAGAGCAAATAAGAACAGGATCAAGCCCAATAAACAAAACTCTGAAACTTTAAATGATGACCAATATAATTAATTCAAAAATTGTACCTGTTGCATCAATTTCAACAGAACCTCCTATGGAGTTTTCTTTTCCATACTAATAAGGAAATGTAACAAAACAGCCACTGATTTAGGTTTCCAAATTAAAAAAATAACTTCTTTCAGTCTGCAGATTGCTTAGCTCCTTCTCTTGCTAATTTATCAACTGCTTTATTGCCTCTAAATCCCAATGATCAGGAATGTGCCTTCATTGAATATCCATGCTCTGAGTTAAGTCTATTAAGCTCAGCAAAGTCCTCCTTAGTGATTACCTCTTTCCCTGTGCTCATTTTCCATCCATTTTTTCTTCCAACCTTAAACCCAATTAGTTATACCATATTTAGTAAACATTTATAGAATGAACTTAGTGACATTTTGAGTCTTTGCTTGTTCAGTGGCATTGCAGGCTGCATGAATTCCTGCTCTTTCATTTGTCCCCTGCCTGGTCTCCATTAAACACCAATTCCTGTGCCCTTTTCAGTCATCCAGTCTATTATTAGAGCAGCAGCCATCAGTGTAAACAACCACAAATTATTCCATATAAGTTTGTCTTTGCTAACTGTAGAGAATGGTTTTGTATTTTTTGTACATGCTTTGCACAGGATTCTGCGTTTTCATCTTCCTCTTCATCCAATGACTTCCAGAGCTGTTTATTTGCTTTCACTGGAGATTCTTCCACATGCTCATTTTTCTTTCCAAGTTAGAAAACCCCCAATCTTGCGACCACTTCTTATTGCAACCCCTTCTTATGGCGTAGAACATTCAGAACCTCCCACAGCTACAGCGACTGCAGCTCACAGTGGCTAAAGCAAACCTGCTGGCAAGAGAGAAAAGCCTGGTCATTTCTGACTCCAAAGGAGAAGCATTGTGGCCCTGAAGCTCATAATTGAAGGACTTAAACATTACACCAAGTCGTTGTTGGTTTTTTTTTTTTGGTTTTTTTTTTTTTTAAGAAGACACAACTTATTTGTGCTGAATAAAACACTGAGCATATGCAATTTGATAATTTGATTTCTGGCCTCATTTCTGTCACCAAGTCACTTTCTGACTACCATTCCTTCTTCACATTTCCAACATTTTCATTCCCATCCAAAAGTCTGACTTAGCTCCTGTGAGAAGAAGGGAGAGGAGAAAGAGGAGGTGAAGGGGGAGGTGAAGGGGAGGAGATAAGGGAGGAGAAAGGGAAGGTAAAGGGGAGGATGATGGTGGAGAAGTCTGCACCTGGCCTGTTTTGAGTGCTAATGCTGAGATTTGCCAATAATTCCTTCCACAAATGTCGTCAATCTGATTCCTGTGAGCTGCTTTCAGGTGAGGTCCAAGTGTAAAGTCACTGTGGGTTTGTTTTTTTTATTAAAAAACAAAACCACATTTATTTGTGCTGAATAAAACACTGAGTGTAGGAATTTGATCATTTGATTTCTGGCCTTATTTCTGTCACCAGTCTGTAATTTCTGAATACTATGTCTTCTTCATTGTTTGCAATTTTTGCATTCCCCTTGAAAAAATTGGACTTTTGACTTTCCTCCTGAAAGGAGAAAAAAGTAAGAAAGACCAAAAAATTTAATGAAGGCCATGTTGTCTAACTACCAACCCTTCTTTTTTGTTTCCAACAAATTCCAGACACCAATTATCATTAATGCATTTGGGTTTCATTTTTTAGCAAACTGCAGAAGTTTCTAGAAGTCCTCAAGTTCTTCATATTTGACTTTCACATTTGGTGTGTATATTTGAATAATAGTTGTACTGACAAGTCTTCTGTATATGACTGTCAGTAGTTGGCCATCTCTCACAGCATTGTACTTTAGGATAGATCTTGAACCACAGTTTTTCATCGATGATTGTGACATAATTCCTTTTCAATTTGTCATTCCTGGAGTAGTACATCATGTAATTATCTGGTTCAAAAAGGCCAGGATCAGTCCATCTCAACAAACTAATGCCTGTGATGTTGATCATTGGGCATTAATTTGTTTTTTCAATTTCCAATTTTCTAGATTCACACTTTGTATGCTCCAAATATCAAAGAATTCCTCCTAACAGGTGATTTTCGGCCATGAAACCACCACTGTCTTATATTTGATACACTATAAAAACAGCAAGCCTTCTCTCCAAATTCTGACACTCTTCACACAATAATAACCAGCTTAATGGTCTTTGCATTCATTTGTTATGCATCAGAGAGTTGTACAATGACTAGGGAGGATAGAAGGAGAATTGACACCTTTGAGCTGTGGTGCTGGAGAAGAGTATTGAATGTACCATGGACTGCCAAGAAAACAAACTGATTCATC
>NW_006399930.1:3314021-3319298 GCF_000299155.1 Elephantulus edwardii
TCAGTGACTGGGGTAATCGGGATGGGTGTGTCAGAGGCAGTGCGATTGGCACAGGATAGAGCAGAGTTTAGGGCTGTTGTACATAGGGTCGCTATGAGTCCCAAATGACTCGACAACACATAACAACAACAACAACAACAACTTTTTTCTCTACCATGAATCATCATCTTATTTCATCTAAATGTACTTACATGTAATCATCTCTAAAATGTAAGGTTCAGTATGGTAGGGATTGTTATTGACCATGTCGGCGGCACCAACAGATGGATGAATGAATGAATTTATACTTCTATTAGCAGCTTATAAAAGCTCATCTCATTAATTTATTTTTAAGAACAGTTTTACACATATATTCTTTCATATAAGTAATTCCTTATAGAAAGAAATTCTATACATGAGTTAAAATAAACATTTAAAACTCTTGTTTTTGTTTTATATCAAATAAAGGGTGTACAACAGAACTCTTAAAACAATACGTAAAGTTTTGGAGAAGTTGAAGCATATAATAGATTTTCAAAATTCAGCAGCATTCTCATTCTTCCCTGATGATTTTCTCTGCTAATGTTTACACATTTCTGCTCTGATTTACCCCATCATCTCATTGTCCAACCTTTCCAACAATGGTAGTGCAGGTGTTTTGACTTTCTGGAATCTTTCTGATACTGACCTCTTCAAGGATCCTCTTTTTCAGTCCTGTCTGTTGAGTTTTCTTTCCTGTCCACTGGATAGGGACCTCTAATAACATATTAAATAACATAGAGCAAGCCACATACAAATGATCAGTATTCTTAAAGTTCAGAAATATATTTACCCTTCACCAATTCTTTAACATAGAATGATTAAAGAAAAATTTCTTGTTTTCTTTTACAGTCAACAACATGCACATTTGTGAAGTTAAAGTGAAGATTGTGTGCTAAAATTGGACTAGTGGATAGAAAGTGATGCTACTAAGCCAAAGGTGGGTGACTCTAACCCACGGCCCTCTAGCCTGTTTTTAATTGTTTTTGGTCAAACATTCTTCTAGGTCGTGTAACCCTGGTATGTCCACTTGCCATATAGAGGTAACTTGTGCTCGCTGTGAAGCTGAATACAGTGACACTGATGTGTCAAATGTGATAATGGTTACCCATGGTGGACAGTGTTTAGTGAAGCTCCCCGATTAAAACAAGCTTGGAAGCAGGAGTGGCATCCACTTCCATAATAGCTTGCCTCCGGAAACCCTATGAACCTAGAGATAGGATGAAAGTCCCGCAAACATTGAGGACTTTCATTCATAGGGTTGCTATGAGTCGCCTACAACTCGACAGCACCTAACAACAACCACAACAACTAGGTTATGACTATAAAAAAGAAAGGTACAATAATTGTCAAAGGAAATAGTATTAATGCTGATAATAGAAACATTTTTGCAGTATTTCTTTTTTCTTGGGTTATTTTTTCTTTTTTTTAATTATACTAGTTTATTTACAAAATTTGAATACATTGTTTTCCAGAACAGATTCTTCCAATTTCCCTCACCCCACCCACCCATCAAATTGTACAACCCCATGATTAATCTCCTCCTGCCCCTGCACATCCTCATCGCTCTGCTTCCAAGCTCCCTTCCCCTTGGATCCTTATACTCATTCTACAGTAATGATTTTGTACAGTATTTGTCCTTGTGGGACTGAGTTAGTTCACTCAGCATAATGCTTTCCAGTCTTTCCCAAGTTAGGTAATAATTTATAAAATCATTGCTCCTGTGTGCTACAATAGAATTCCAGTGTTTGAATATACCATTATTTCTCAACCCATTCGTTTGTGGTTGGATATCTGGGCTGTTTCCGTATTCTTGCGATGGTGAATAATATTTCTGTGAACACTGGTGTGCAAGTCTCCATTTGTGCCTCAGTTCTCATTTTCTCAGAGTATATTCCAAGTAGTGGGATAGCTGCATCATATAGAATTTCTATGTTCAGCTTTCGAAGAAGCACCAAACTGCCTTCCAGAATGGTTGTACCATGTTACAATCCCACCAACAATGTGTAAGAGTTCCTATCTCACCACATCCTCTCCAATATTTATTACTTACTGTCCTGTTAAACTTTGCCACTATTACTGGAGTGAGATGGTATCTCATTGTGGTTTTGATTTTCATCTCTCTTACTGCCAGTGATTTTGACTACTGGTACAATGTGCTCTGTGACCTTTGTCATCAAGTCCCCTAAAAACATTACAAATCTCAGAGATCTCACTTAAATACAGTATCAGTGGTAGATTTTGGGGATTCCAGGACTCACACATTTCCTAATCTCTTTATTGACAGTTGGTCATCCGTCAGGGGCTGTTCTATTGCATTCTTCCTTTAATTCTCAGAGATACTATTACTAGCATTTTGCAAATAATTTGGTTGTAAGTAATCACTGCTAGAACTCTTAGTAAGAAAACAAAACCATATGCTTTGGGAAGGTAGCTGATTTCAGTTGATTTCACCTCAAAAGCTGGACTTCATGAAGAAAAATGTGACATCAGACCTGGAAGAAACTCATTAACAACCTTTATTATGCAAATGACACAATCTCGCTTGATCAAAATGAAGAGGAACTGATGTGTTTGTTAAAGTGGATCAAGGTCTGCAGTCTTCAATAGGAATGACATCTCACTATCAAGTAACCAGTTCTAATATTTTTTGGATATTGTTCAGCAGCATATTTCTCACATGTGATATTAGTGATATTGTGTCTTCTGCAAGCTGGGTTTAGAAGAGGTCGTGGCACTAGGGACATTATAACAAGTGTTAGATGAATACTAGCTGAAAGTAGAAAGTACCCGAAGAATGTCTGTGTTTCACTGGCTATGCAAAGGCATTTGACTGTGTGTATCATAACAAATTGTGGCTGACCTTGAAAAGAATGATGACCCGAGAATGCCTGATTGTGCTCATGTGAAACCTATACTTGAACCAGGCCACAAACATCAGAACAAAGCAAGGAAACACTGCATCATTCAAAATCAGGAAAGGAGTCCATCAGGGATGTGTCCTGTCTCCATACCTTTTCAATTTATATGCAGAACAGGTCATCTGGGAGGCTGGACTCCATAAGGAAGAATGTGACATAAAGATTAGAGGAAGACTCATCAACAACCTGCATCATGCAGATGCCACTGAGGAGGACCTGATGTGTTGGCTGCAGAAGATCAAGGATTGCAGCCTTAAATATGGATTAAAGCCCAACATCAAGAAAACAAAGATTCTCACCAATAGGCTAATTGGTAGCATCGTGAGAGACAGAAAAAAGATTGAGCTTGTTAGCAATTACAACTTGCTTGGCTCCACGATTAACTCTTGGCACCGGCAGTTAGGAAATAAAAACACAAATTAGATTAGAAAAATCTGCTGTCAGAGGCCTTGCCAGAGTACTGAAGAGCAACACTGTGAGTCTAGAGACAGGTGCACCTGATCCAAGCCATGGTCTTCACAATTACTTGCTATGTATCAGAGAGCTGGACAAAGACTAAGATAGAAGAAGAATCAAAGTCTTTGAGTTGTAGTGCTGGAGAAGAGTATTGAACATATCATGTGAACAAAGAGAACAAACAAGTATGTGCTAGAAAGGGTGAAAATAGACTGCTCCTTGGAGACAAGGATTTTGAAGCTCTGTCTGCCATACTTTGGGCATGTTGCCTTCAGGGACCATTCCTTTGAGGACATCATGCTTGGAAGGATGGAGGGAAAGCTCGAGAGAGAAAACTCCTGGATTATATGAATTGACTCAGTAACTGGGGTAGGGGGTGTGAGTGTGCCAGAGACAGTGAAATTGGCTCAGGATAGGGCAGGGTTCAGAGCTATTATACATAGGGTTGCTATGAGTGATAGATGCTATGAGGTGACTTGATGGAACATAACATCAGGAAAGCGAAATTCGGGGAGCTCTGGTGGCCTAGTGGCAAGAAGCTACAACTACAATCCCAGAGGTGCGTGGTTCGAATCCACCAGATGCTCTGCCGGGGAAGGAGGGGCAATCTCCTCCTGTACCAGTCAGATCTGATTTGACGGTACACGCACACACAAAAAAAAAAAGGAAAGCAAAATTCCTCACCGCTGGGCAAGTAGGCAACATCATGATAGATGGAGAAAAGATTTAATTTGTCAATGATTGCATCCTCTTGTTTAGATCCACAGTCAACGCCAGCAGTCTGGAGATTGAGAGATGTATGTTGTTGTTGTGTGCTTTCAAGTCAAGTATGATTCATAGTAATTAATGCTAAGAACAACAGACATCCTCCCAATCACTGGCTCACTTGAGCCCATAGCTGTTGTCACTGTGTCATCGCACCTGGTCAAGGGTCTTCCTCTCTTGCTGCCCCTCTGTCTTCCCAAACATGATGTCCCTCTCCAAGTAATAACCCCTCCTAGCAACATGTCCAAAGTATGTGAGATGAAACTTCACCACTTTTGCCTCTAAGGAGCACTCTGGCTGCACTTTCTTGAAGACATATCTGTTTGTTCTTTTGATAATCCATGGGATATTCAGTACTCTCCATCAACACTACAGCTCAATTCTTCTGTCATCCTTATTCACTGTCCAGCTCAGATGCATAGCAAGTTATTAAAAAGACCATGGTCTGAATCAAGAGCACCTTAGTCCTCAATCTAACATCATTGCTTCTTAAAAATTTGTAGCAGTCCCTGACTCCAGTATTTCCCAGTGCATTAGATCTCCCAATCTCCTGACTGCTGTTACTAAGTGTATTGATTGTAAATCCAAGTAAAATGAAGTTATTGACATTTTCAATCTTTTCTCAAGCTATCATGAGAAATCTTGTTTTCTTGATGTTGAGATGTTCTGTGTTGGAAGCTACAATGTTTAACCTTCTAAGTAAGTGCTTCAAGGCCTTCTCATGTTCAGCAATGAAGGTTAAGTCATTTGCATAACAAAAATTAATGTGAATTTTCCTCCAATTCTGATGGCACATTCTTCTCCATAGCATTAAGAAAGTCCTCTCTCAGGGACATCTCCAAAGTCCTGAAAAGCACAATTGTCAGGTTACAGGCTTAAAGGCTAAGGTGTGCTCAATTCAAATCATAGTCTTTCCAGTCACCTGATGTGCATCTGAGAGCTTAACAATGAGTAAGGATGACAAGATAAGAATTGATACATTTGAGTTGTGGTGTAGGAAAAAGTGTTCACTTTTCTTTTTTTTTCCTATAATTATATTTTATTAATTTTCATAAACATTTACAGAGATTTTGGGTTTCCATTCATTCATTGTTGCACTATTCTCTCTACCCTCCTC
>NW_006399930.1:3321691-3323314 GCF_000299155.1 Elephantulus edwardii
TGAGTGCTTTAATCATGAAAGGGTGTTGGATTTTATCAAAGGCTTTTTCTACATCAATTGATAGGACCATATGGTTCTTGTTCTTTGCCTTGTTGATGAAAAAGTGTTCACTTTTCAACTACAGAAAGACCAAACAGATGTCTTGGAGAAAGAACAACAAGAGGTATTGCTTGGAGACAAAGATGAAGAAGCTTGATCTCACATATTGTGGACATCTTAATAAAAGGGGCTATTTCTTGGAAAGGAACATCATGGATGGCATGGTGCAGCATGAGCAAAAGAGAGGAAGAACTTCAACAAGATGGATCAATACAGTGTCTGTGGCAATGAGTACAAGTGTATTAGGGATAATAAGGAAGGTGCTGGTTAAGACAGGGTTTAGATCTGTTATTCATAGGATCTCTCTGAGTCATACTTTACTCAAAGGCACTTGATAACAACAAACTCTTTTTGAATTTTTGTTTTCTATTTCCACTTTTATTTTTTGAGAAACACAAAGCTTCAAAATAATTATATTCATTGAAAAGAAATATCTGTTGCTTTTATTTGACATTTTTATCTGTAGCATGGTAAAATAAGTTCTCATTTGTTAAAAAAAGCTAAAAACTAACACTGGACTAGATGTAAATTGTTGAATTAAATTAATAAAATAGTAAAATTTAAAAAAAATATATGTAGTTTCAGTCACTAGCTCAACCTGGTTTATTGAGATGGAAATTAAAAGTGATTTTACTTTTACTTATTAAGCTAAAAGCAAACACAACAATAAATCAAATGAAATATTTCCTAAGTGCCCTGTAATTCTGAGAGTATGATTGAGAGAAAGACTTATTTATTTTAAATTTACCTTGCTAATGTTTTTCTAGTACTAAAAGTATTAGCCTTAATTAACTAGAATGGAGTTTTAATAATAGCAACAATTAAGAGCTGTTGTTCTTGTTAAGTGCTGTCGAGTTGAGTAGAACTCATCGTGACCCTATGAACAAAAGATCTGAACCCTGTTTAATACTGCACCATGCTCACATTTTCTGATGCACAAGAGCCCACTGCAGCAGTCACCGTGTCAATCCACTTGGCTAAGGGTCTCTCTCTGCTCCATGAGCCCTCCACCCTTTCCAACATCATGTACCTTCTAGCAGCATGCCCACAGTATGTGAAGCAAGCCTCAGATAATTGTTGGAAATATGCACCATCCACTAGTTAAATGTTTTATTCCTTAGATGTTGGCATATTCTAATCCTGTAGCTCTGTACTTTTCTGTGGAGTTAATAGGGTATCAATCAACTCACTCATCATACAGGGTCACTGAAACAAAGAAGCAAGTAGAAAGTCTTGGCATCCCCAAATGCTCATGAGGTAAGTGACTAACAGGGAGAAATAATAGGTGAGAAATAACTGAAGCAAATCAGCCTGCAACCTAATGGAAAGAAAATGTGATGGCATTTGTGTCCAGTGGCAGAATTGCACAGAGCAGGCAAAAGAAGCATGCGATGGCCTCCAGAAATCTACTTTGATATTGACGGAATGACAGTGCAGTATACACAATTTATCCAGTTTTTCTCAGTCTTACCCCCACCCTGATATCAGTCCCATTTTACAGCAGTGGCACCATGCAATATTTGT
>NW_006399930.1:3323924-3355127 GCF_000299155.1 Elephantulus edwardii
TTTTATAAATTCTAGATATAAGTCCCTTATCTGATATGTCACTACCAAACACTTTTTTTCCCAGTCTGTGGCTTCCCTTTTTACCCTGTTGGAGAAATTTTTGGATGTGCATAGGGATTTGATTCTTAGAAGGTCCCATTCATCTATTTTATCTTCTCCTGCTTGTAGAAGCTTTATTCTCTTGTGATTCATTTCTAGTTTTATGGCATTGTGGTCTGAGAAGATACTTTGTATTATTTCAATGCTTTTAATTTGTTGAGGCATGCTTTGTATCCCAATATGTGATTGATTCTGTAAAATGTACCATGTACACTGGAGAAGAAAGTGAATTGAGTTTTTGTTGAGTGCAGTACCCCGAATACATCCACGAGATCCAGTTGGCTGAATGTGTAGTTTAGATTTTCTGCATCTTTGTTAAGTTTCTTTTGAGTTGACCTATCCTTTGATTAAAGTGGTGTGTTAAAGTCTCCAACCACTATTGTGATGCTATTTCTTTCTTCAATTCTGTTAACATCTGTTTTATGTATTTTGCAGGTCTTACAGAGGTAACTTGTGGTTGCTGTGAAGCTAAACACTGTAACACTGATATGTCAAATGCAATAATGGTTACCCATGGTGTACAGTGTTTGGTAGAGCTCTGTGATTAAAACAAGCTTGGAAGCAGGAGTGGCATCCACGTCTCGAATAGCTTGCCTTTGGAAATTCAATGAACCTGGAGGAAGGATGAAAGTCACACAAGTGTTGAGGATTTTTGTTCATAGAGTCGCTATGACTCAATGGCACTTAACAACAACAACATCTTTGGTGCATAGATGTTGATCAAAGTAATGTCTTGTGTCTTTAATCTTTACCTTCCTTATCTTTTATGGAATTTTCATCTTGGAATCTATTTTATCAGAGATTAGTATTGTCACTCCTGTTTCTTTGTGGATGCCATTTATGTGGTATATTTTTTTTCCAAACTTCAATTTTGAATCCATCTTTCTCTTCATTTCTTAGCTGGGTCTCTTGCAGACAACACATTGATGGCTTTTGGTTTTGGTGGGGTTTTTTT
This sequence comes from Elephantulus edwardii, assembly GCF_000299155.1. Taxonomy (NCBI): domain Eukaryota; kingdom Metazoa; phylum Chordata; class Mammalia; order Macroscelidea; family Macroscelididae; genus Elephantulus; species Elephantulus edwardii. The sequence continues at coordinate 3,324,979 of NW_006399930.1, forward strand.
TTCTTGTTTGATTGTGTGTTTGGTTGGTTGATTTTTAAATCCATCCTGCTATTCATTTTCTCTTGATTGATGCATTTAATCCATTCACATTTAGTGGGATTACTGATAGGCCAGATTTTATCATTGCCATTTTGCTGTTTGCTGTATTTCTTTTTTTGTTGTTTCTTATTACTGTAGTCCATCCACTTTTCTTTGGTGTCTCTGTGTGAAGGACTTCCCTTTGAAGTTCTTGAAGGTGTGTGCCTGGAGGCAGTGGTTCAGCCCCTGAACTGCTGATGCTGCTAGACTACTGTGAATGTGAACTGGCCCTTGTCACCTCCTTATCCCACCATCTGCCCACTCTCTAGGTGGGAAACCAAGGCCAGGCCTGAGCTGAGGTGTCCTGGAGTCATTCTCTGAGGTCCGGGAAAACAACTAGGGAGTCAGGGCCATGGCACCTGTGGGACAGAACCCGTGCCAAACAGAAAAGATGGCTGGAGACAAAGCTGCAGATCAAGGAGCAGAGAAGCATGAAGGAACCGATCAGTCCTCTGGACTGACTGATCAAGAGAAAGAGCAGTCCAGGAGTGCTTTCCAAGCTTTGACAAATGGAAATTATGATACCTGCCTGCAACACCTTGCCTGCCTACAGATACAAACAAAGATGATTATAAAATAATTTTGAATACAGCAGTAGCTGAGTTTTTTAAAAGTAATCCAACAACATCCAATAATTTAAGACAAACACTTACCCAGCTGAAGAATCAGGTCCTCTGAGCTGTTGAAGAAATGGATGGATTGGAAGATGTTGAGATCAAATGTTGTATCACAACCAGGCAGTCATTCTTTATCATCTTCGGCAGTACACAGAAGCCATTATCAGTGAGCGAGAAACTTTATCCATTCATAGAACCGTTTGAAGAAAAATTTGCCTATGCTGTATGTTTTCTGCTTGTTGGCCTGTACTGTTAACCTTCCAGGCTGAAAAGCTTTGCATCTTCTTGCTGTTGTTGTTGTTGTTATGCGCCATCAAGTTGCTTGTGACTCATAGCAACCCTGTGTAAAACAGCCCTAATTTCTGCTCTGTCCTGTGCTAATCGCACTGTCTCTGATACACCTATCTCGATTACCCCAGTCACCGAATCAATCCACCTCATATAGGACCTTCCCCTCCTCTGCTGTCTCTCCACCCTCCCAAGCGTGATGTCCCTCTCCAAGTACCGGTCCCTCCTTACAACATGTCCAAAGTATGTGAGACGAATCCTCAGAATCCTTGCCTCCAAGGAGCCACCCGGTTTAACCCTTTCCAGGATGAATCTGTTTTCCTAGCAGTCCATGGTACCGTCAATACTCTTCTCTAGCACCACAGCTCAAAGGCATCAATTCTCCTTCTATCCTCCCTAGTCATTGTCCAACTCTCTGATGCATAACAAGTGATTGTAAAGACTATAGCCTGTATCAGACACACCTTAGTCTCCAGAGAGACACCATTGCTCTTCAGAACTTTGGAGAGGTCCCTAACAGCAGACTTTCCCAACGCAATATGTCTTTTAAATTCCTGACTACTGGAACCAAGCAAACTAAAGCTGTGAACAATCTCAACCTCTTCACCATCCATCCTGATGCTGCCAATTGGCCCAGTGGTGAGAATCTTTGTCTTCTTGACATTGAGCCTCAATCCATACTGGAGGCTGCAGTCCTTGACCCTCTGCAGTAAGCGCTTCAAGTCCTCCTCACTTTCCACAAGCAGGGTTGTGTCATCTACATAACGCAGATTGTTGATAGATCTTCCACCAATCTTGACCCCACATTCCTCCTCATAGAGTCCAGCCTCCCAGATAATCTGTTCTGCATACAGGTTGAAAAGGTATGGAGACAGGACACATCCCTGGCCATACAGCCTTCCCAATTTTGAACCATGCAGTTTCCTTGCTCCGTTCTGACCACTGCCTCTTGGTCCAAGTATAGGTTTCCCATTAGCACGATCAAGTGTTCTGCGATTCCCATTCTTCTCAGAGTCAGCCACAGTTTGTTATGATCCACACAAACGCCTTTGCATAATCAATGAAACACAGATATACACTCCTCTGGTATTCCCTGCTTTCAGCTAAGATCCATCTAACATTAGATCCATCCCTGCTGGTGCTATTACTAGTCTCATTCTTCCCATTTTTGTTGCTGTTGCCCTGGAATACCAAGAGTGGAGTGCTAACAGAAGCTGCGAAGTCAAAGATACATCAGTATCAAGTAAGAGCTTATATCCAAATGAAGTCCTTGGAAGCCTGCAGAAGAGAAATCAAGTTGGTCATAAACAAAGCCAGAAATTCTGCACCCTCTCTGTTTCTTAAAAGCAAATGTGAGTACTTAAGAGGCAATTATTGAAAAGCTGTGAAGCTGCTAAATAGTTCCAACATTGCTGACCATGCAGCATTCATGAAAACAGGTGAATGTCTGTGGTGTATGTTCTAGAACAATCTCAGCTGCACCAGTTTTGCCATGAGCAAGCACAAACCCGGGTATTTTCTACTTCAAAAAGGCTCTTCAGGAGAACAACAACGTCTGTGCCAAGCTCAGTGCTGGCAGTACAGACCCAAGCAAAAATTTTCAGGAAGATCTATGTGCACATTACTGACCTACAAGGGATATGAGCTTCTGTATAACTGCAGGATCAATCCATCTGCTTCACATGAGAAGGACGCTGGCCACCTAGAGTGCCTGATCGAAGCTGCGCACGTCTACCATGCAAACCCTCACCTCCGGCTCCACGTGGCTGAATGCTGCGTTGCTGCTAATAAGGGGAGTTCACAACAGGAGACTAAAGGACTTCCAAGCAAAAAGGAATTATACAGTCCATTGTTGGCCAGGATTATCATTGTAAGATAGTTCTCACCTCACAGTCGATACAAAATACTGTATATAACAATGGGCAGGCTTCACCCATTCCTGTACCCAGTATGGAGCTTGCGGCCATTTGTCTCAGAAATGCTTTGTTGCTTTTACCTGAACAACAGCAAGATCTGAAGCAGGAAAAAGGTTCTAAAACAGTAACCAATTAATTAGGTGGGATCACAGAAAGCAGTGAAAGCAATGAACCACGCGGCAGTAAAAGCCAGAGTGGAGATAAATGTATTCCAGCACCCACTTTTTCTCCAGTGTGGAAACATGAATTAGAAAACCTGAAGTTCTCCATATTTGCCTGCAGTGCTTAGGTGGCTCAGGCTTTGGGTGGAAACCCTTTGATTCTGAATCAAGGAGACAAGCTCCTTCAGCAGCCCAGGTATCAGGATCACTCACGTTTCTGGAGCATTTATATGCTGTCAAAGTCCTCATCTCTCTGGACAGGAGATCTGATGCAATTACACACTTGAACCCAGAGAATGCAACTGATGTCTCCTTGGGAATCTCTTCAAATGAGCAAGACCAAGGATCAGACAAAGGGAGAAATGAAGCAATGGAATCTTCTGGGAAGTGGACCCCCTCGTGCTACCCAAGTTCAGTCAACTTTGCCAGGACGGTGATGCTTTTCAATCTTGGTAGCACTTACTGCCTGTGGAGTGAGTATGACAAAAATCAGAAGTGCCTCCACCAGGCAGCCTCGATGTTCTATCCTAAAGAGGTGTCCTGGAGGCCACTCTGATGGCCTTGTACCTTGAACTGCAGAATGGTAATTATCAAAAGGAATCATCTACTCCCTGTAGTGAAAACTCTCTCTGAAATGAGAAAGAAGCCAGTGTTTCAACCTGCACACTGATTCAGCCCATTCAAATGTCAGTTTTCATGACAGTGCAGAGAAAATGAAATTCTGCTGGTGAAACGCGGTCATGTGAGCCCCTGACATGCCTGCTGGCCTGAACGTCACATCACAGCAAAATGAAGTCAAGACAGGCGATGGGGGTGCTCATGCTGATACATGATTTGGAGACAGTTGTACCCCTGACTCTGGCCACAAGCTTATTATAAATTAAGAATCCCTAAACTCCCTTTCAGTGTTTTTTTTTTTAAATCTTTAGCAGACTATTAATTTTGAGCCATTATGTGATGAATCTGTCTGACCTACTTTGTACAGAATTACCCTACTAAGCCAAATGCAATAGCTCCATGAAAGAAAGCTGTTAAGTCTCCTCCTGTGTAATTTACAGCCTAGAAAATTCAATGGAGAGTCAGCTATAAGTTAGTTCTAACTCAACAGCAATGAGTGAGTTGAGTAATCCAACTGTATGCTGAGCAAATAAATCAAGCAGCTGGAGTATAAGAATAAAAATGTGGCATCAGGATTGGAGGAAGACTCATCAACAATCTACATTATACAGATAACACCAACTTTCTTGCAGAAAGTAAAGAAAACTTGAATCATTTACTGAAGATCAAAGGCTACATCTAGTCTTCAATATGGATTACATCGCACCATCAAGAAAACAAAAATCCCCACCACTGAACAAATAGGTAACATGATAGAGAAAATAAACATTCTCAATTATTTCATTTTACTTAGATCCATAATCAACAGCCAAATAGCAGCAATCAAGAAATCAAGACAGGATCATATGGTTCTTGTTCTTTGCTAAAATCCAACACCCATTTTTAAGCAAAACACTCAGCAAAATAGGAATAGAAGGAAATTTCCTAAACATAGTAAAAAGTATACAAGCAAAACCAAGAGCCAACATCATTCTCAATAAAGACTAAAAGCACTCCCCTTGCATATAGGGACCAGACAAGGATGCCCACTATCACCAGTACTATTCAATATTGCACTGGAAGTACTTACAAGGGCAATATGACAGAGAAATAAATCAAGGCCTCCAGACAGGCAAAGATGTGATAAAACTATCACTAAATGCAAACAATATGATAGTGCACATGTTGTTGTCATGTGCCATTGAGTCACCTGACACTCTTAAGGACCCTGTGATAATAGCTCTTAACCCTTACCCTATCCTGAACCAGTCTCATTGACTCTGACACATCTAATTCCATTGTCCCAGTTAATGTATCAATCCATCTCACCCAAGGTCTTCCTCTCTAATGCACTGACCCCACACCTTTCCAAGCATGATGTCCTTCTCCAAGGACTGGTCTCCTCTCGGCCACATTCCCAAAGCATGTGAGATGGAGTTTCAAAATCCTTGCCTCCAAGGAGAATCTTTGTTTCACCCTCTCGAGGATAGACCTATTTGTTCTCCTTGAGGTCCATGGTATGTTCAGTACTCTTCTCCAGTGCAACTAAAAAAATTCTTCTTCTGTAACCCTTAGTCATTGTTCGGCTCTCTGATGCACAGTCTGTAATTTCAAAGATCATTCCTGGATCAGGTGCACCTTAATCTCCAGACTGACATCATTGCTCCCCAGCACTTTAGATAGATCCCTGACAGAAGACTTCCCCAATGCAATTTGTCTTTTGATTTCTTCACCGCTGTTGCAAAGAGTGGTGATTGTGGAACCAAGCAAGGTGAAACTGTTAACAACTTCAATCTGTCACTTCAGCTGCCACTTTGCCCAGTGGTGAGAATATCTTTCTTCTTGATGTTAAGCTTCAATCCATATTTAAGGTTGCAGTCCTTGCCCTTCTACAGCAAAAGCTTCAGGTCCTCCTCAGTTTCAACAAGCAAGGTTGTATCATCTGCATAATCCAAGTTGTTAACAATTCTTCCTCCAATCCTGATACCACATTCCTCCTCATAAAGTCCAGCCTCTCGAATTATTTGCTCCACATGTATATTAAAAAGCTGTGGAGACAGAACACATCCTGACATACTTTCACGATTTTGAACAATGCCATATTTCCTTGCTTTGTTCTGATGACTGCTGCCAAGTCCAAGTATAGGTTTTGCATAAGCACACAGAAAACCCCAAAGATTCAACAAAAACTTGTAAGACCTAGTAGCCCAATTTAATAGAGTGGCAGGATACAAGATCAATATACATAAATCAATGAGATTTCTGTACATTAACAAAGAATGCATGGCAAAGGAAACTAAGAAAGCATTATCATTTATAATAACCAACCACAAACTGAGATACTTGGGAATAAACCTAACTAAAGACACAAACAACCTTTATAAGGAAAATTAAAAATCACTACTGCAAGAAGCAATGAGACCTAACTAAATGGGGGAAAATTTAATGTTTATGGATACAAAGACTCAACATTGTGAAAATGACAATCCAGTCACAGCATGGCGGAATCGTTGCTGCTTCTGCTGCCGCATCTATGTGCCAGCTGCCACTGTGGCCTTCTGCTGGCAAGAAGGATTGAATCATATGTGACCAAAGAAGACAATGAACCTCCAAGCCATGCAAGGCTCGAGTCTAATGACCCCAACAGTCCATACAAGGAACATGGATTTATATTGCCAAGTAGAGATATTAACTGGAACTGTCTGTGTCTCAGAGGAATCGGCCGCCTGTGGTCCCTGTGGGGAGCAGTTCAAGCCAGCCTTCTTCTCCTGCTTCCACTACAGCACAAAGGGGGTTAAAGGTCAGACTGCATAGACCAGTTCTGGACCATGCAGGAATGCATGCAGAAATACCCAGACCTCCATCCCCAGGTTGATGATGACAATGATGAGAGAAGTCAGAAAGTTTGGAGAAAACAGCTCTGACTGAGACTACTACAGACAAAAAAGGAGTGCTCAAACTAATGAAAGCCGTAAAACTGGTGCTCATGTCCTTCTATTTCTGAATGATAAGGACTTATTACAAAATGACTTCCAGTCACTTTCAAAGTGTCTTTCCTTCCTTTGTTCTGGGCACTGTAATGTACAAAATAATGTCTTGAGGATTGGTGGCCTTGACCCTTTTACAGACACTCTGAAAGACAAAACAGATGGTTACATACGTGTATCCCACGTAAACCTATCTGTGAATGTAGATGAATTTTCATTTTGAATTATCATTTCTGAGATTGCCCTGGATTTTACCAGTTTGAAATGTTCTGATTATTCTCAGCAACCAAATAATAGTTCTTTTGGCACGGGGGAGAATGACAATCTTACCAAAAGCCATCTACATATTTAATGCAATCCCAATACAGACACCAAATTCATTTTCCAGAGAGATAGAAAAGGCAATTGGTAAATTTATTTGGAAAAGAAACCCCAAATAAGAAAAGCACTTACTTCTGTAAAAGAAAATGAAGTGGGAGGCATAGCACTCCCTGATCTCAAAGCCTACTACTATACAACTGGAATAACCAAAAATTAGTAGCCATGTTAACCATGGTACTGATAGACACCTAGACCCATGGAACAGAACTAAGAACCTAGAAATGAACCCATCTACCTACAGTGAACTGGTACTTTACAAGGAAACAAAATGTATCAAATGGGGAAACTACAACCTCTTCAACAAATAGTAGTGGCAAAACTGGACATCTGCAGAAAACTGAAGCGGGATCCACACCTCACATCATATAAAAATCAACTCAGGATTGATCAGAGACCTAGGTGTAAAGGCTGAAAGTATAAAGACTTTAAGGGACAAAATGGGACACATAAAAGACCTATAGACTCTATAGAATAAACAGGCTTGCAAAGTCAGAAATACATAACCATTAGAGGACAAAATTGGTAAATTGGACATTCTAAAAATGTAGTCCTAGTGTGCTTCAAAACTTTTTCCAATAAAATGAAAAGAATACCTACAGACTGGGAAAAAAAAATTTAGCAGTGACATGTCAGAAATTGGCCTTATAATGAAAAGTTTACAGAATACAGGGCCTCCACATGGAAGACTAATAACCCAATCACAACATGGGCAAAAGATATGGCAAGACCTTTCACAAAGGGAGACATCTGGCTGTCCAACAGATATATGAAGAAATGCGCAAATCCCTGGCAATCAAATCAAACCACATTGAGATACAATTTCACCCAAGTATAGTAGCCAAGTTTAAGAAGACAGGAAGCAAAACTGTTAGAGAAGATTGGGAAGCTTCATGCATTGCTGGTGAGATTGTAAAAGGATACAACCACTCTAGAATGTACTTCAGTGTTTTCTTAAAAAGATGGCCATAGAAATACCATATAACCCAACTGTTTCCCACTGCTAGGAAATATATCCCAAGGAAAAGAGAACTGAGACACAAGCTGAGATTTGAACACCTATGTTCACAGCAGCATTATTCGTAATGGGGGGGGGGGGAATGGAAACAGTCCAAATGTCCATCTAAGACAAACCAACGGATTGAGTACTTGTGGTACATTCACACAATAGAATACTATGTAGAACTAAGGAGAAATTATTTTGTACAAAACCATGTAACCTGGGGATATCATTATGCTGAGTGAACTCACTCACTCTTACTTGGTCAAATACTGCATTGCACCATTATTGTAAAACATAGAAGGATAACTAGTTAAGGTGCGTATAAAAGTCCAAAAAGGGGTAGGAAGAGAGGAAATCATTAGGATAACAGTTTGGTGGGAGAGCTGCCTGAGAGAGGGTAAAGGAATTTTTAAAAATAGAATGGAGATGTGGTATATTTACAGTTATACTATGCTGCATCAAAAAGCAAGGAACTCAATATTCAAAATGGGTGACCCTGGAGGACATTATGCTGAGTATCTCAGTCACAAAGGGACAAATACTGCACAGTGCCACTGTTGTAAAACGGGACTGACATCAGGGTTGAGGGAAGATTGAGAAAGATGGAATAAATTATATATACTGCACTGAAACAGATGAGGTAGAGAACTTTTTAAACAACTGTTTAAAAGGGATATGTGATTAGGTATTATTGTCATGACAGGAATCCAGAATGAAAGCTGCATAGTGGAGTGGACTTGGTGGGAGGGATTGTATTAACAATGAAAGAATTTTTCTTTTACTTTTCAAAGAGAAGAGCCAATGGGTGGGGGGAGGTTGGGCAGCAATAAAAGTGCAACAATGAATGAATGAATGAATGGAAATCCAGTCTCTAAACTTTCATTAACATTTTTTTTTTAAAAAGGGGAGGGACTCCCACAAACAAAGGACATGCAGCATTGGGATTTCTGCTGTCAAATCTCTCTTTAAAATGCTAAAGAGTAAGGATTAAGGTGTTTGCTCTCCATGGAAGGTGTGCCTGATTCATGCTATTCTATGTATTTAATAGCTTCATATACACATGTAAGAAAGGCTGCTATGTTATGACAGGAAACTGAAGAACCAATGCCTTTGAACTGTGGTGCTATATATCTCATAGACCATCAAAATAGCAAACAAATTCATCCTGCAGAAACTGCAACCATGGTGTTCCTAAAAAGCCAGGACAGTGACATTTCATCTCACAGATTTTGGAAATATTGTTAGGAAAGGCCAGTTCTGGGAAAAAGATGTCAAGGGTGGAAAGGTGAAGTTGGTAAACAAAAGAGAAGACCTTCAACAAGTCAGGTTGACAGAATGGCTGTAACAATGAACCTACATACATCAGAGATGATGAGGCTAGCACAGGAAGGCACAGATCTATCTGTTCTTCATCGGGTCATTATGAATCATGGTTAACTTGACAGTACTTAAACAAAGAATCATTTAGGAGTTGGTTCTGTGAATAACTAGATGTAGAATATGGACTTTCAAGTTTTCACTCAACCTAATATCCTAAGAATTAGAAATAACTTCTGTATAGAAGGGATGAATACCCAAAACTCCCACCTCACACATCACAGAGACATAATGTATAATAGTTTTATTTCTCATTTTACTATTTTGACATTTTATGCAAATATTTTTTTATCTGAGTAAAAATAGAAAATAACTGCTTTATGTAAAATTACAAAAAAATTTAACCACAAAGAAATACATAATTGTTATTATGACAGTATAATTGTCTTTATTTAAAGAGTAAAAATGTATGCAAAAGTCTTTCTCCCTTTTACAAAAGATTGAGAATATTTTTTTCCTGGCAGCAACTAAAATATCACTATTTTCATACCCTCTAGTTCTGAAGACATTTAACTTAGTCACAGTTTGTTTTGAAATTATGACTTTTAACATTGTGTGCTATTTCAAATAATAAAACACTAACAAATAAATATTAAACACGGTAAGACTCATCCCATATGTTTGGAGGCACACCCTTTAAAGGAGTTATATTTAAGTTTCACTAGTCACGGGAGAAAAACAAAACTTTTCTTTCAAACAGAAATCGATACAAAACTGCATGTGGACAGGTCAATAATGTGAATGCCAACCACAGGCAGTAATTCTGCTTGATTTTTCAATGACAACACACATTTTCAGACATTAGAATAGAGAGATACTTAGGAAAGGTGACTCAATGAAATCACATATGGAAAACAAGTTTTAAAACAAAGGTGAACATTTATTATTTGAGTAATTTTTTCACAATAAGACTATCTAGCTTTCTGACAATTATGACCCGAACAAGGACAAAACCCAATAGCTAAGATGGAACTACAAAGTTAATGAAAGACTTCTTAAATTGACTGGGTAACTTTATCTCATTATTTTACTCAAATTGTGTATAAAAAGATGATCAGAGTGGTGGAGAAGAAAAATGATAAAGCATTTATCATGTATGAGAACTATCTCTGTTCAAAGAACAAGAAAATATAAATGTAATCTATGGGGGGGAGAGAGCAGAGAGAGGTGAAGTATGCATGTTAAAGGAGAAAAGAAACATTGTTTTGAGGCTGGGGCTCTAAAAAGAAATATGGGTATTCTCAGCCTTACAAAAATAGATTTAAGACATAAAAAACATCACCTTGGCTAAAATTTATATTGTCAGGGTGGTACAAAATCTAACTAAAGTTCAAGATTTTAACCTTGATAATGTATCAGGATAATTACTATTTCTCTAATAAACCATGTGACTTGTCAATTACACAAGCCACAACATGTTGGTATGAAATATTTTGCTCCCTAGTTGCTATCTGGAGGTATAGCTTCTATTTTTTCACATTGCTATACAAGATATTCTTGCAATAAAACTGACCAAACTGTAACAAAAATAAGCCTATGTTGGGTTTATTAAAAAAACTCACAAACAGAAGTTAAAAAGTCTAATATTTTCCTGTTAACAGCTTTGAGTCTTAAAGGCCTTTACACAAGAATAGAAATTAGTTGACATTATAGGTAACCTTGAGGAGACTGTTTCAAATTAAGGTTTATGATTACAGAAAAAGTAATCCTAGAGTCCATCTTTTCTCCTTGTTTCCAAGATCCATCCCTCATATGGTTTCTTTCATACCACTTGTTAGCAGTGGTAGCAGCAAGTGCTAACAATCCACCTTGATGATATTCTGGCCTTTTCCTCTTTATTAAAAGTATTAGCTGAGCTTTAATATAAAGCTGATTTAGAATAGATTAAAAGGAAATGATGAAGGCTGTGAGTAAAGTGGAATTCCAGAATCAATCTTTTTTTGTTGTAGGAGGACTGAAAAGCTATGAGCCAGTTTATCATCTCATAATTCATGCATACCTTAAAACAAGTAACAAAAAGACAGGAAAAAAAAAAAAGAAGATATTTCCAGCCATTTCTGTTTAGTGTTAGCTTAAGGAAGATGTAAAAAAAAAAAATGAGTTATTTGATAAATTTTCCTTTTGAATAACTTATGCCTTCAGATACATAGTAAATTATAAATGTTTATATGTATTTGTATACACACACATATAATATTCAAGAAGAAAAAAATTAAGTACATGGAATGTTTTAAGACAGAAAAAGGCCTATGAGTAATTTACTAACGTTTTGAATGGCAAAAACACTGTTGACTGATTTAGAGTCTTCAAAAATATAGTGAATACTTAAGCTGCCTTGTATAATAAACTGGCACTAGAGGGTAATAAAAGGAAAAAGTAAAAAAGGAAGCAAGCCACACCAAACCAAACCAAACTTTTATTTTCTGGCTGAGGTATTTAATCTCTATCAGGTTTTTAAATCTCTGACAGGAAAAACAGAGATCATTTCAGGATTTTTGCAATAGCTGATTTATTAGAATTAAATGCCTCTTTCAAAATAATTTAACTTCTTGGCCTCATATTACGTATAGTCTATACAGCAACTCCTTAAAGTTGGCTTGAGTTAAGCCAGATTTAAATCTGGATCTCTTTCTTCAGCACTGCTCTTCTGCCAGTGCTTCAACTTCTTACTGCCTTTGCTTGCAAATATATAAATTACTTTAATAATGTGATACTCTTAGTTAGTGATTTATTAACATCATTATATTTGAGTATAGCATTTTAGCTCTGCTTGATTAGATGAAAACAGGCACACATGCTTTGGCTGGGAAAAAAAAGTCCATTTTCCAGCTCTATCTAAAGCAACATCTAAAGCAGCAGAGACAGGAAACAGTTACATTTTCAAATACAGTTAGGTCAGACTGTTTCCTGGAGAAATGTCATTTACTTTTCATCTTCAGATGCTACTGGCTATTTTTGGTAGAGCTAGACATTAATACTGACTAGTTTCGCTTTCCTGTCTGTTAACAAACTATCCAACAATGAGCATGTTGCCTTCAAGCTGCAAACACTGTGGTGACCCCCTTAACAGACATATAATCTAAAATATATGCTCAAAGTAAAAAGATCCAAATTCACAAGAGTAGGAAATATTTATATATAATATATATTAAAAAAATCATGCATCAGATTTTACAGTCTAGAAAATAAAGAGATTCAAATTCAGTAATAAAGGTTAGGAGCAATACGTGCTCTAATTATTTAAGAAAGACTGAAGACTCCTGAAAGTTCCTAGGACTCAATTATCCTTTTCTGTTTGTAGAGAAGCAGTTGCCAGGGCCACAGCTGTCACTGGCTGGGCGATTCCATGAAGCTGCATCTTAGCAAGTTTCTTCCGTTCACATTCTGTGACTAAACGGTTCAACTCTGCTGCACTGTATCCAATAAGAGTCTTCAAGTCACAAACAAACTTGTACACAAATCTCTTGCCTTGAACTTTACAAATCATGTCCCCATCATAATAATACCTTTAAAAAGAGAAAAATATATCAGGGTTATATTAAGAATAAAAAATTCACACTTCTTAAAATATTTTAGACTATTTTATAAACAGAACTTAGTGGCATAGTAGGTTAAGAGCTGCTCTGCTATTCCAAAAGCAGGGGTTCAAATCCATCAGCTGCTCTGTGGGATAAAGATGGATAATCTCTTCTGTGATTCACAGCCTCTAAAAAGCCACTGTACGATCAACTATGAATCGGTTCTGCTCAACTGGCAACGATACTGTTTTAAAATAAAATTAAACAAGACAAAACTTTGTGAAACAATGATATAGTTCTTCTTTATCAAAGGTTTTCAAGTCAGAGTAATGCCAAAATTGAAAATCTAGAATCATTATTTAATAGCTTTGTGATTACTGATTGCACAGGCATTATTTGGGATGATGACCAGAAATATTTACTGTTGCTTAGAGACACATTTGACCCAAAATAAAAAACAACCAAAAAAACCCAAAAACACCAAAACCCACATTTGCTGTCATTTGCGGCAACGTGTTAAATAGAATAATCACAAATAATGTTAATTTACCTTAAAAAGCATCTATGTATGCCAGTATTATTACTAGTGTTCTTTAAAACTGCTATTTTAACAATAAGCAAGAAAACACTAGCTTTTTAAAAAAAAAAATTATGTGAAGAAAAAGCGATTGTGACAAAGAAAACTTTTGATGAACAAACCAAATTTTAACCTCAGCTGCTTATTTAATAATACATACATCTAGAACATCTACAAGTTGAATAAGAATGACAGAAGAACAGACGTCTTTGAATTGTGCTCCTAGAGGATACGGAATATCCCATGGACTGTCAAAAGACCAAACAAATATGTCTTAGAGAAAGTTCAGTCAGAGTACTCCTGAAGAGATAAGGATGGATAAATTTCACTTCATATACTTCGGGCATGTTGTTAGAAGAACCAGTGCTTGGAAAAAGGTATCATGCTTGGAAAGGTGAAGGATCATCAAAAGAAGAGAAGACCCTTGACAAGATACATTAACAAAGTGATTTTATCAATGGGCTCAAGTATATCGAAGACAGTGTGAATGAAGAAGGCACAGGACTAAGCAAGTTGCAGGTGCATTGTACAAAGAGATTCTGTGAATCACTACTGACTCAACAGCATGTAACAACATCATCATCTTAAACAGGAAGCCACTTTTTAGAAAGGCTTGCCTTTTAAAAAGGGAATAAATTGCTTACCTTAATGCACGGCTGAGTTTCTCATAGTTCATGGTAGGTTTATTTTTACGCTGTCCCCATTTCTGGGCAACAAGTTCAGGCTGATTTAGCTTGAACTCTCCTTCATCACCAACCCAAGAAATGCAATCCCGAGCATCCTTGTCTGTAAGAAGTTCTAGTAAAAACTGCCATAACTGGATTTGGCCATTGTTTCCTAAAATAACAAGAGGGACAAGCATTATATACCGTACTACACGTGGATTAACATAATGCAAAAGGCATATTTAAGTTCTACAATTAATATCCCAGTTTTATTAGTAACAACAGCCTCTTGATCCAGTTAAGGTTCCTTATGAGCACAATCAAGTGCTCTGGGATTCCCATTCTCCTCAATGTCAGCCACAACTTGTCATGATATAGTCAAATGCCTTGTATAGTCAATAGAGCATAAAAAGACATTCTTCTGGTATTCTTTACTTTCAGCTAGAATCCTTCTGACATCAACAATGATATCCCTGGTGCCACAGCCTCTCCTAAAGCCCGCTTGAACTTCTGGCAATTCCCTATGTACTACCCCAGCTGTTTTTAAATGATCTTCAGCAGTATTCTGCTTGCATGTGATATCAATTATACTGTTCAATAATTTTATACTCAATTAGATCACCCTTCTTGGGAGCAGGAACAAATATGGACCTCTTCTAATCCACTGGCCAGACAGCTGTCCTCCAAATTTCCTGGCATAGATTGGTGAGTGCATCCAACACTGCATCTGTTAATTGAAACATGTCAATTGATATCCCCTCAATTCCTGGGGCCTTATATTTTTGCTAATGCCTTCAATGCAGCTTCTACCTCCTCCTTTATTACCATTGGCTCCTGTTCATATGATACTTCTTGAAATTTTTCAGTGTCAATCAATTCTTTCTGGTACAGTGCCTCTGTGTATTCCCTGCATCTTCTTTCGATGCTTCCTGGGTCATTCACTATATTGCTCACAGGATCTTTCAACATTGTGACACGAGGCTTAAGTTTATTTTTCAGTTCTTTCAGCTTGAGAAATGTAGAGCAAGTGCTTCCTTTCTCATTCTCCAATTCCAGCTCTCTGCACATTCCATTATAATACTCTGTCCTTCCAAGCTGCTCTTTGAAGTCGTCTGTTCAGCTCTTTCACATCAACGTGTTTTCCTTTAGATCTGGCTTCTCAACGTTCCAGTGCAATCTTTAGAATCATTTCTGGCATTTATTTTTATTTTTTCCCTTTCTCCTCTGTTTTTGTAATGACCTTTTGCTTTCTTCATGGATGATATTATCCCACAACTCAACTGGTCTTCCATCACTGGTGTTCAATGCCTCAAACCTATTCTTAAGATGATCATGAAATTCAGATGAATTGATTCAAGATCATATCTTGGTTCCTGTGGACTTAGCACTTGTTGCGAAGATCAACGAATGCAGCCTTGAGTATGGAATGCGTCTTAATATTAAGAAAACAAAGATTCTTACCACTAGACCAATAGGCAGTGTCATGAAAATGAAGGGGTGACGGAAACTGTCAACAGCTTCATCTTCCTTGGATCTACAATTAATATCCTTGGTACCAGCAGTCAGAAAATAAGGAGACACACTGTACTGGGAAAATCTGCAGTTAGGGACCTTTCCAAGTTATTGAGGAGTAGTGATGTCAGTTTGAAGACTAAGGTGTATCTGATTAAGGCCATAGTCTTTTGATAACTAGCTACACATCCGAGACCTGGACAATGAATAAGGATAAAAAAAAAAAAAAAGAACTGACGCCTCTGAGCTGTGGTGTTGAGAAGAACACAGAATATCCCATGGACGGAAAAGAGAACGAACAGATATATCTTGGAGAGGGTGCAGATAAAGTGCCCTTTGGAGGCAAGAATGATGAGGCTTCGCCTCACATACTTTAGACATGTGGCTAGGTGGTTCTATTCCTTGGGAGAGAGACATGATGCTGGGAAGGGTGGAGTGTTGGTGAAGGAGAGGAAGACCCTCAACCAGGTGGATTAACAAGATGACAGCTGCAATGGGCTCTTGTGTGTCAAGAAGTGTGAGGATGGCATAGGACAGGGCTATGTTTAGATCTTTTGTTCACAGGGTCACAATGAGTCATATTCAACTTGATAGTACCTAACAGCAGCAACTCAGTAACAAAATTTTTTAATAAATGTCTAAGAACAGCCAGAGTATAGTCCACAGTCACAAGTCCATGTATGAAATAACCAAAATATACTTGAGAAATTTTATTATTAACAGATGACAATGCGAAAATACCTGTTCTATTCCCAGGTGAACTTCTATCTTCTCCTGAAATCCTCGGTGCTCTTTGCACTTTAGTTGCCTTTGTACTATTATTTATAAGTTTAATGGTAGTTGGTGTAGCAGACTGTACTGAAGCGGGAATAATTTGCACAGCTGTAAGAAGAAACAAAGGAAAAATATTTTTTACCTCCTGCAATGTAAGCAATAAAAAATTGCTGAAAGACATTAAATGTAATCAGTTTTGCTAATACTTACAGAAAAGAACACTGCCAAAAAAAGTTAATCCCTAATAGCTTCTAACAAAATCACAGAAAAATTCAGAAGTAGTAGTATGCTATTTTCATTAGTTTACACTGGAGAAAATGTAGACAGATAGGAACTCACACTCTACTAATGATTATTGTAAAAATTCACATTATCACTCTGAGAAACACTGTGGGAAAATTTAGCAAGATGACAAAGTGGAAACCCTATATAACTAGAGCATTTCACTCATGTTCAGTAACTCACAGAACAGCATTTTTATGAACAATAAAAATTAGAAATTAAGAATCAATCAATGGAAAAGGTATATTCATTCAATGGAATACAATACAGGAGTAAAAATGGAATGGACTAGAACTGAAAAGTATTAACATGTGAAAGGCTCTGAATGTTTAAAAAATCCTCCAAAAACATTAAACACATTGACAGTACAATAAAGTTTATGGGTTACATAACTTATGTAACCTATAAACGCTTTATTGTACTGCCACATAGTTAGACAGCCTGTGGTAATAAAGAAAATGGGATCTAAACTCAGTAAATGTACATTTTTTCTATTCTGTGGTCTACATAGGTGGTATACATAGATAACTACTGGTTATTCTGTATATCAGAAAAAGTTTAGTAAGATTTTTAAAAAGAATTTTTTTACCACTTTGCAGTACACCAATTTTAAAATATTAATTTTAAAACGAGAAAATGTATATATTAGTAAGAACAAATACTCACGCTGATCAATTGTAACTATTTCATTCATCTGTTGTTCTTGGCTTGCCAATACATCTGAATAATATAAGAAAAATTTACTTCATTTAAAAAACGGAAATGCAAACCCATTCAGTAAAATTAAAATAAGAAATACAATTCCTTCTTACAAATGGAACTACACAATTAAAGCAAAAAATAAATAAGTACATCATTAAATAACTGAAAGTTACTGGCACATATTGGAAACCACATATTACATGAGCAAGTCTGCTGCAAAAGACCTCCCTGAAATAATATAAAACAAAGTTGTCACTTCTATAACCAAGATGCATCTGACTCAAGGCATAGTTCTTTTCAATTGACTCAATAAATGAGATAACTGGAAAATGGATAATGAGAAGAACTTAGGCATTTGAATTATGGTATTGATGAAGAATACTGAATATACTATGACCAGAAGAATGAAGAAATTTGTTTTTAAAGACATAGAACAGAATGTTCCTATGAAGCAAAACCAATCTACTTCAGGTAAGTTATCAGGAAATGGCCAGGTCCTAGAGGAGGACACTTGATGGAGGAGGATGCCTGATAAAATAGAGGGTCAATGAAAACAAGGAAGCCTCTCAATAGGTTGGACTGATACAGTGCCACAACAAGCAATGACTACGAGGATGGCATAGGATCATCTGTTGGTCCTAGATGTTCTGTTGTACATTTAGGCTCAACCAGAACAGATATGACAAAGGAAGGTGTATATGAAAAATACTTGTTTATTTTAGTGCTAAAAAAAATTCTGCTTGGAGAATCATTATTTTCTATTATAGATATAATAGTTGTTACTAGGATCTCTATCTAAGTACGACTATCCAGAACTATGGAAAAACATGAACATGTGCTACTCTGCAATTATTTACATAAAAATTTTTCACGAAAAGAGCTCACTGGTCCTTCGGATAATCTAAGATAACCTGTCATATACTAAACTATGCTGACATTAACTTTTCAATAAACTGCTTTAATTTATATATAATGCCCCTCCTTTAAAAAACAGCAACATTTTCAACAAATTGGAAGCTGGCCTAAATGTCACAGTTAAATGAAATAACAAGCATAAAAATACCATTCTCAACAGAACAGCCACATTTAATGAGTCTTTAACTCTTTCACAGAACTATTAATCAGCAGTTCTTCCCTATTCAGACACTAATCTTTAGCTCTCAAATAAGAGTTGTTTTTCAAGTCTCTATTACTTCAACCGAAAAAGCAAATATTCTGTGATAACTGTGGGGGCCTGGGCAACCCTCTCCTCAAGAGATTCTAAGTAAGAGTGCTATACCATGTACTTCCAGAAACACAAAGCTGAGAAAAAAGTCCTTACTATAATATCGCAGCTTGCTTTGGAGGCTCTAGGCTTGGAGATTTAATAATTACATGAAATTAGCCTCAGGTAGATCTGGGTTTAAAAAAATCTCTTATCTATTAACTGTCTGATCGTGGTAAATTAATCCACCTAAAGGTCTGTTACTGTCTAGTTGAGTCTAACCCACAGCAACCCTAAAGATAAAGTAGAAGGGCCCACAACTTTTCCAAGGCTATCCTTTTTACAGAAGCTGAGTGCTACATCTTTTTCCATAGAACAGTTTTAATGTTGGTACCAATACACAGTGATCCTTTATCATGTTTCCAAAGCTAAAAACAGAAACTGGAGGAGATTGCGTATTTCTACTATGAAGGTGTCGGTTGCAAAGCCATTGTGTTAGCAACAAGCCTCCCTATGGACTATACCTTCTAGCTCCCTGCTGAGCCACTGCTGCTTCTTGTCAGGTAGCATCAAATCGACTACAACTCACAGTGACCTTACGAACAACAGAGCTGAACACTGCCCATCCTTTTGTTATCCTCAGGATCTAATATATTTGAACCCACTGATCAACACAAATGCCTCTGCATAATGAATAAAACACAGGTCAACAACTTTCTGGATTCTCTGCTTTCAGCCAACATTCATCTGACATCAAAACTATGGTTAGCTCCTGGTCTTGTTTTGACTGCTGATTATTGAGCTTCTCTATCGACTCTCTCCAATAATGAGGTCAATCTGACTCCTGTGCAGTCCACCACACGAGGTCCATGTGTATACTCGCTGTTTATGAACATGTCAAGATCTACCCTGAAGTACAGTACTGTTAAACTATAGAATTCTATCTATATGCATATAAGGAAGATCTGCCAATACAACTATTATTCAAATATACCCTATACAACTATTTTTCAAACATACACACCAACCACAAAAGCCAAAGATGAAGAAATGGAGGACTTCTACCAACTTCTGCAGTCTGATATTGATTAAACACACAACCAAGATGCATTAACAATAACTGGTGACTGGAATGCAGATGTTGGAAACAAAGGAGGACTGTCAGTTGGAAAATACAGACTTGGTAACAGAAATGAGGCTGGAGATAGCATGTTAGAATTCTGTACTTTAATGATTAATTCACTGGGTTAATCAATTCAGTGGGTTCAAACTGCTGATCCTCTGGCTATCAAGCACTCAACTACTGTGCCTACAGTACTACTTTAATCAGCACCAGTTAACAAGAGATTTCCTCATCTTTAAATAACACACTCCAACCTACTTTGTCATGGAGTTGTAAAGATGATGAAGAGGTCAACCTGCCCAGTATTATTTAAGAGATTACTGAAAGGGAGTTCTGGTGGCCTAGTGGCAAGAAGCTGCACTGCAATCCCAGAGGTATGCGGTTCAAATTCACCATAAGCTCTGCTGGAGAAGGAAGGATAATCTCTTCCTGTACCAGTCTTATCTGATTTGACGGTACATACACAAAAAGTAACAAAAATTTAAAAAAAAAACACACACACACAAAAAAAAAACTGAAAAGGAATAGGAGTAAGGTGTTGAGTTAATAAATTCTGAACAGGAACCAATTCCTTTTAAACATATGCTGTAGCCTTCACACTAGCAGAAGAGCCAGGGTGCTGGATAATGCTCAAATGTCTCTATCTGTGGAAGTGGGGCTTGAGAATTATTCTGCCATAGTCTGCTAAACCATCTTTCTAGACTGTGCATAAAAATTCCAAAGCATTTGGATAGACAAACAGGGAATTCCCTGCAGTGCTTTAAACTGTGGTCTTTGTTGATTTTTTTCCAAGAAAAGAGCAGTTTTTCTGAACAAAATGACATGGAAAAGAGTCACAAGATAGCTTTGCTAAAGATACTTGGAAAAGTCAGTTAAGGAGCTTTACAGTGTAGAAAGCATTTAGCAGAATAAGAAAAAGGCAATCACAATAAAGTACCAACTTGAAATAAGCAATGAATACCATGAGCATGGGCAAAATCAATCTTTGTCCAGTCTCAAGAGTTCCAATACAAATATATTTCCATAAACATGATTCATATGTTAAGAATCTGAAACAATTCAGAATTTATTTAGCTGCAGAGAAAATTCATGACACTAAAACTGAGCCTTCAACCAGAACACTCAACTTATTTATCTACTAATCATTGAACTGGTTAAGAAATAAATTCCATCTACGGAATCAACACTAATTTTTTCAACTCAACTCATGAATAGGAACAGACGCATAGATGACCCTCTGGGGGGCTTTCAGAGGCTGTAACTTTCAGGGTAGAAAGTTGCCCATCTTTCTCCCATGAAGCTGGTGGATTCAAAACACTTACCTCTGCATTGGCAGGACAACTCCCTAACAAGTAGGCCAGCAGGGCTCCCTAGAAGTCTTTTAAAGTCACAGTTACGTCTTTCCTTTTTAACAACGAGAGTAATTGCACAGAGACATAGGGAGAAAGACACTCTCTAGAATTCATTTTGTATCTACAGCAGACTGTGAACTCTGGACAGAAATTCCAAGAATTCAAATTATTGTGGAAAATCTCCCAACTAGCTATCTCTCCTTTCAGAATATACAATAAAACAACATTTTCATCCATATCCATTAAAAAAAAAATCTTAATTCTTTGTTAATTTCTTAAAATATAGTCATAAAAAAACCTGCAACACTACATCATAATATCTGTGAAGAACCACCACAACAATGAACACCAGAGGCTCACAAATCAAGATGACTGGCTGCATCTCTTATCTTTTCCTAAAATCCCATTCAATTAGCAGTTTAAAAAAAATTAACTGTATTACTTGGAAGCAGGAGCGGCATCCGCTTCCTTAACAACATGCCTCTGGAAACGCCATGGACTTGGATAAATAATGATAGTTATAGAAAGGCTTTACACCTTTTTGTACACAGGGTCGCTATGAGTCATGCTCAACGGTAAACAAGAAGAACTAATCCTATGGATTACAACAGGGTAATCATGTTATGCCCAAGATTACGAAGAGCAGTGTTGACCAGACAGCAGCTAAGACACCATACAGAAGTAATGATTTGTAGAGCTGGTATGAGATTAGTAAGATAATGCACATAAATCTCTTAGCATATCCTACATTTAACAAGTATTAAGCACTGTAATTATCAATGAACAACTGAGATGAAAATAAAGTTAAAAGAAATACAATTTAACTTAAATTACTACAAGAATAGGTAAGTTTGATTTCATACATTTTCGAAGAAGTTCCAGGTGACTCCAGAGAATTTCTCCCCGAGGAACTCGTTGAAAAAAATCTTCTTGATTGAGACTACATAATTCTCTTCCTGAAATGTTGAGCGTGCTGAGGTCTATATCAGTCATGCTGAATTCCTTCATTACCCAGACTACCCAATGCAGGACCTGGTCTGTGGACCACTGTATAGGATCTAAGGGGGGGGAAAAAAAAGTATTAGCTTGTTTAACACACAAGCTCACAGGCACACACATGTAAAATCTAAAAAGGATTACTTCCTCCCCAAATAAGTGTGGTAAACTTACTATCTCTCAGTATTTATACTTGTTCAAATTCAATGTGAATGAGTCTCATACATTTTTATCTCCCACCTAAATCTTGTACACATGCAACTATCCTCTAGCTCCCTCCAATTGTGTATCTCAGTATAACTACAAAATAAAGTATTATGAATATTTAAAAGATGTAACAAATTTACATTAAGTACTCTGGTGGCATAGTTTGTACGGTGTTGTAGTGAAACCAAAAGGCTACATCTCTTTAGGAGTTGTGGAGTCTTCCAGATTTTTTTGGTGGATAAAGACGGGCAGTCTCCTTTCATTACAATATATAGTCTCAGAAACCTGATGGAGGGTTGCTGTAAATCAAAACTGATTTGAACAAGGAACTCATGAAATACTATGCTAACTAGATAACCCTAGATGACATTATGCTGAGTGAAATATCTCAGTCACAAAAGGACAAATATTGCATAGGGCCACTACTGTAAAACAGGACAGATATTGGGGTTGAGGGAAAACAGAGAAGAAGGGGAGGAAGGATGTATACAGCATTGCAACAGATGAGGGAGAGAACTGTTTAAAAGGGATATATGATTAGGTATTATTGTCATGATAGGAGTCTAGAATGAAGGCTGCACAGTGCAGTGAACTTGGGGGGAGGGATTGCATAGGAATGAGTTTTTCTTTTACTTATCAAGGAGAAAAGTGAATTGGTGGGGAGGAGGTGGGCAGGGAGAAAAGTGCAATAATGAATGACTGGAAACTTTAAGTCTCTGTAAACTTTCACTAAAATTAATAAAAATAAAAAAAAATCCTGATTTGAAAGTAATGACTTCTTTACTTGGCTAACCTTTACTTTCAGGACACTCTAGTGTTCTAGTGAATAAGAAAGCACCAAAAGGGGCAGCACCTCTTTGGTGGTTCAAATCCACCTCCATCAGACAAAAATAAGACAATCTACTTTCATTTGCATCCAACATCTGAGAACCTACCTGCTGAAGGGTCAAGTTTGTATCAGTTCAACTGAGTGGCAATAAGTTGTGTCACCCAAACTTGATAATCTAGAATAATACTTGAAACTTCCTTCAATCTCCTGCTTTCCTCATAAAACTCGGTAACACAGCTGTATCACTGCTTTTATCCAAATCTTCTTTCCAATGTTAGAGAACTCATCTAGTCTACTATCGACATGTCACATGTAAAATTATGATAGTATGTTCTGGTTTCTTTTCAGTCCCCACTTGTTTCAAACATGCAATATCAAAACTCACTGCTGTCCTCACTGCTGTCCAGTCAGTTCTGACTCACAACAACCCGCCATGATGTTTTCCAAGGCTCTAATTAGTAACAAGAGAACACTCACCTTTCTCTGGTGGAACAACTAACAGATTCAAATGACTTAAAGACACATAAAACTTACTATAATTTCTTATCCTCCAAATAGTCTGTTTACTCATATTTACCCCACTTTACTAAGTTTTTGCACATTTCCTGTCTGCACAATTTTGCTACAAGCCACTGCGATTCCAATACCTTATTTTCTCTGCATTGTTAACAGCTTAAAAATTTGTAACCTTCATGGCAATTATCTCTTCATCTATCCTCGTCCTTTCAACTACACTTTGAGAACCCCAAGGGTAGGAATTTTTTTATTTTCATATTTCTTTGCATTCCTAATCCTTAGGAAAAGTATCTGTTACAGCTCAATTAAAAATAAGATATTACAGAAAATCAGTATTCTTCCCCAAAATGGTTCCATTTAAACAGATAATTTAGTGTGTCTTCTATGTAAAATTGTATTATTATATTTTATAACTAACATGTAATTATCTATTTAATTACCATAGGGGATCCCAAGGCGTTCCTGTTCTTTCCTATAACCTTCCAGTGCAGCTGCCCATCTTGTCACTTGTTCCGAGGTTTCATCTGAAATGGTGGTAATGTGTTTTGTGCCATCCAAGGTGATCACTTGAGCTTCTTCAACAAGATGTGCTTCAGCTTCAGCATGATGGGCATCTGGATCAATAACTACTTCAACAGTTTCCGCAGGTTTAACAATTTCAAGGATGTTTAGCTTGGGCTCAATTCCTTGACAAGATTAAGAACAAAAATGTAAATTTAAATGAAAGGCCATAAAATAAAAATATCTATCGTCTAATGTGTATGTTCTCGAGTGGAAACAAACAGCATGGGGGGAAAGACACTGCAAATATTTCAGCATCATGTGTAGAGAATTTAATAGATTTCTTGATAATAACACAATGACAACTCATTGTCAAAGAATAAAAAATTCTACAGATAATGTACTGTGTTCAAACTTCTACAGATAACACTGTTATGCCAACACTGATTTCCTAATTTTTATAATTCATGTAATTACTTAACTACGGTCATGCAAAACGTTTTTTAAAAAGAAAAGCACAGGGAGCTCTGGTGGCCTAGTGGCAAGAAGCTGCACTGCAATTCCAGAGGTACACATTTTGAATCCACCAGATGCTCTGCTGGAGAAGGAGGGAAAATCTCTTCCTGTACCAGTCAGATCCAATTTGACAGTACACACACAAAAAATAGTAATTGTTTTTTAAAAAAAGCAATATACACACACACTGACATATTTAGAAACAGAAGGCAGATCTCAAGTTTGCAACGTAACACTAAACAATTTTAAAAAATTATACATGGGAGAAAGAAATAGAATAAAGCAAATGGAATAAAAATTAGTCTGAGGTAGCTGGGTGTTGGTATCCAGGAATACCTTTACTATTACTACAACTTTTCTGTAAATAAAAAATGATTAACATACAGCCCACACACAAACACATGCTACAAACATTAAGAATAAGAAAAAAATGCCTGGAATAAAATCCGAAAACTGTATCAGATAAAATATAAAAAATTAAATTCACATCACTGAATTTTTATTTTCAACTGAATGAAGGAAACCCAAATCCACAAGCTATTCAAGTTCCCATAACTTTTAAATTTCTACAGAAAAGATAAGAAATGTGTAAATGACCTATTATTATACATACTCCTCAGTATCTATAATAAATTAGTGTTTAAGAACGTGTTAAAAGCTAAGACATTATGCTAACCTAAAGGTGGCATCTTCTCTGGCGGTCTGAATCCACCAGCAGCTCCATGGGGAAAAAAAGAGAGGCCATCTCCATCCCTGTTATTTATAGTCACCAAAACCCCGCTAAGCTTCAGCTATGACTCTATGGCAGTGACTTTTTTATTTGTTGTGCTCACTGAAGCTGCAACAACCAAAAGTTAATAGACGTGTATTTGAAAGAAAAACGGAATTCAGCTTTAATCTCCTGTGAGAACAAGTATTAAAAGAAAATATACTGCTGTCATTTATCAGGTGGTGTAAATAAGTCATTTTCAGAGACATGGTAAAAAAACATTCCGAATTTTCAGATCAACCGATCAATCAATCAACTGACCAACCAACTGACACAATAAAAACATTCAGAATTTTCAGATCAACCAACCAACCAACCAACCAACCAACCAACCAACCAACCAACCAACCAACCAACCAACCAATAAAGCTCCTCTCCTAAATTAAAGTCCTTTGAGGAATCCTCCACTGTGAGCTCTAGTGGCCTAGTGGTAAAAACTTGTGGTGCAACCCCAAAGGCATGTCGTTTGAATCCACCAGTTGCTCTTTGGAGAGAAGACGGGCAACATCCTCCCATTACTGTCTCTTTCAGAGACCCTGCTGAAGGGTCAGCTATAGGTTGGTTCTGATAGTAAACAATAATCCTCAACTGAAATTCTACCAGGTTACCTCTTCCTAAATATATCTGTATTGAGCAGCTTTTAAAGAGAAAAGCAATGAACTCTTACTCCTAACAGTCAGCCACATAACAATTAAAGAGCAAAAGACCAGCAGTAAGACAACTAGAATCTCCAACAATCTCAGGAAAACTTTGGTTTATGATACCCAACTGTAAGCAACAGAGTATCTACAAAAACATTTGAAAATGTATTAGTTATTCCAACAACCAGTTATAAAACCAAAATTCTACCTTTCTAAAAGGGTTTCCTATTTTTCTTACTTGTATGATATATAAGATTAGTGCAATGGTTGAACCATTCTCCGCAAATTCCTTTCTGGGATAATTTGCTGATAATGGATTTCATTGAAGCCAGGAGTCACAGTCATACATGAATGAGGTTCATGAAATATTAGCATAAGACTTCTTTTTGGAAATGAGTGAAAAGATGGCTAATAGGTACAAAGTTTCCATTTTTCGGTTATGTGGATCACTGTATAGACAGGATAGGTCTTAGATAACAAAACAGGTACAGTTCATTGTATAGCCTTCAGATTTTGGATCTCTCAGATTATGACAAGGCAGCAGTGTGGCTGCTAGCACTATATTGGAAAGAAAGCAGTGTGGCAAGTCGGCTGAAACTTGATTCTCTGCGTCTCTCTATGATTTGCTTTTTGATGTTCTTAGGTTTCATTGTCTCAACTCTGACTCATAGTGACGTTTGTTGCGGTTGCTGTTAGGTGCCATTGAGTACGACTCACAGCAAGCCTATGAACAGAAGAAGTGAATCCTGTTCTGCCCTGAGCCATCCTCACACTTCCTGACACACAAGAGCCCACTGTAGCAGTCACCATGTCAATGACCCTATGTGTAACAAAACACTGTTTGAGTCAATGTCACCCTCGTAATTTCTGCTGTGGTCAAGGCCACTGTTGCATCCATCATGTGACTCTATATCTCAAGAGGCTTGTTATTTTTCACTAATCTTCTACCAAGTGTGATGTCTTTCTCTAGGAACTGACCCTTCCTGATAACATGCACAGTTACAGCTAGAGTTTGTATAAAAGTTGGAAACAACTTCTCCTGCTATGTGCTAACAAAGAACATCTGCCAATAAACCAGCTTTGGCTATTCCAATGTTCGATAAATGTTAAGAAGCTAACTGTTGGAACTTTCTTTGTAAGGTTCTGAAAGGACTAATTTTTCTAACCCAAACATGACACTATCTTTATAACTGATTCCAATAGTGGTGCTACTATTTTCCACAGCATATTCAACTTGAAAAACTTTCTCATCAGATGAGGGGAATGCAGAGGCTGACAGATCATAATTGGTACAGATAGAGCTCACAGTGCAAAGAGAATTGGAACACTAGATGACTTCAAGTCTAAAGCAAAGTGACTTCCTGACTGTTTCCGCTGTAGGTACTGATTGTGGATCCAAGTAAAATTAAATCCTTGACAACTTCAATCTTTTTCTCTGCTTATTATGGTAGTATCAGTCCTATTGTAAGGATTTTTGTTTTCTGATACTGAAGTGTAATCCACATGGAAATCTGTAGTCTCTGAGCTTCTTCATTAAGTGATTCAAGTCGTCTTTACTTTCTGCAACCAAGATTGTGTCATCTGCATTTCTCACGTCATTGATCACTCTTCTCCATTCTAATACCACATTCTTCAGTTTCTTATTCGGTCAGTATTTATACTGAATTGGTCTCATAAAAGGACAAAACCCAATGTAAACCTTTCCTGATTTAATTCGGTATACCCTTGTTCTGTCAAATATTGTTTGCTGTTGTACATATAGGTCCCATCCAAGCACAATTAAGTGTCTTGGAATTCTAATTCACTGCAATGATATCCATTAATTAAGACCGACATAGTCAAATGCTTTTGCAGAGTAAATAAAACACAACTAAGTATCTTCCTGGTATTCTCTGCTTTCAAAAAAGATCCAACTAATATCAGTAATGATATCCCTTTTCTCACATACCCTTCTGCTTGTTAACATCCCTTAATATATCTTTTTCTGATTAAACTAGTGAATTCATTACACTGTTACTCCCTAGCAGATATAAAACAAAATCATGCATATCTGGTTTATATAATCACATTCATTTATACAACTTTTCAAACACTTAAAGGTTAAAAAAGCACACCTGTGTTATCATACATTAGTGAACTTTTAAAATAACTGTTACTAATAGGATCTTACCTTGATAAGAAATAACCTGTACACTAAGCTGTACGGTCCCATCTGTTTTCACCCCTTGGTCAAACAAACTCCGTTCAGGATCCAACTGCATATAGGTAAAACACATAATATTATTTTAGCTTACTTAACAGATTAAGGCTCTGCCTTTAGTTTACAATACAAAGATTTACCAAACAGGACAATTACTGAAACACACTAATTGGAAAAAAACACATTTATCTATTCAAATTGTCATATCATTAATTCTTTGCCAAAATTGAAACTATTTTAACCACTGATGTCGAGGTTAATATACTTAACAAATTTACTCTGTCATATTTTTTTGTGGCTTTGAAGTCTTATTTTATATTCAAAACTTTTCCAAAAGGAAATTATTCATTCTGCAATGTTATGTCTTTAACATAAAAGATAATGTTGTCTAAGTCCATTCATATATTTTTACTAAATTTTATCTAAGTCCATTCACATATTTTTACTCTGTCTTCCTTATCACTGATGGTACACAAGTTCAAAATCAGGTTTAACTCTGTAGATAATAAAAAGTATAAACCTTACTCCCTGACTTGCACTTTATAGCCACAGTTTTACAGTTTTTTCCCGCAGTAGTGCTTTTTGTTGTTGTTGTTCTTACTGTGATATTAAGAGCTTAGTGTGCAAAATGGCTTTCCTAGCCATTAAATTTGACTTTGCCACATTCATGGGTGGGAATATGAGCATAGTGCATATTGCCTATCCACAAGGGGATTGGCTAGTCTCGCCATTAAATTGAGCAGGTCTAGCAGCAGCAGAAGGAAGGAATCTCCCTTCCGGAGGACCTATGGGAGTAGCAGCCACAGCGGAGAACTAGAGACCTGGCATTAGACAGAGACTCAGAGAACTGGCATGAGATGGGACCTTGCTACACCACTGGAACTGGAGCTGAGACTCTTTGTCCAAGTTTATTAGACAACTGAGGGAGGTGGGAGTAGGTAGGGCATAATTCGCACGACTGAAAACTTTGCAACACTGGAGGCTCAAGGCTGAGGTGTCTGCAAACACATGTCAGAAGTTGTCCTGACTGAGTGCCTGTATTCTGCTACTAAGCTGAAACAGAACCTCTTAACTTCCCCACTGTGTTTCTGTTTGCTACTGCATTAGATTTTGAACCCAGTAAAGCAGTAAGATTGGTGATGAGAGGCGTATAAAGAGGTTCAGGAGCATAAGAGACATATGTAGCCTCACAGGAATAGGTTTTGTATTGTTGATACTGTTAACAGGGACAGTTGCCCTTTGTGAAGTTGGCACAGGTCAGATATGGCTGTCCCCATGTGGCTTTCACTCTTTTTACACTCAAAATGTTATTTCTTATAACAGTAAACTGATGCCAAAAGAAGTAATTCTTATCCCACACATTTTATATCATCAGCTTAAAAAAGGTTTGCATTAAAATGATCTTAATATACACTGACAACTAATGTCTATCTGCAGCAGTAGATACAAAAGCTTTCTCCAGTCTCAATCCCAGAAATTTGGTCAAAATGTGATTATTGTATACATCAAGTTTTCTAAGCTCTGGTGATCTAGTAGGTCGGAGTTGCAAGGTCAACCCAAAAGGTTGTTAGAATCTACCAGCTGCTCTGAAGAGAAAGATGGGCAAGCTCTTCTCAGGTGACTTAAAGCCTCTGAAAATCCACAGGAGAGTTTTCTATGAATTGGGTTTGGATTTAATAGCATAGATCAGCCAACAATATATATATATACAATGTAAATGAATAGGTGCCCAACCTAAACAGAAACAAATGGCATAACCAAATTCAATGGCAGACAACTCAAGTATGGCAGTTTAGCTTTATGCCTGACACTCAAAAACACTCTCTCCTTTACATCTGTGGAAAGAACTGCTAGAGAAGCTCA
>NW_006399930.1:3357491-3364166 GCF_000299155.1 Elephantulus edwardii
ACAGCAGCTTTAAACCCTGCCCTGTCCTGACACTACCCCATTTCCCCAGTATTTAACTGTATAAATCCATCTTATCTGGGGCCTTCCTCTCCTGTGCTGTCCCTTCATATTTCTAAGTATGAAGTTCTTCTCCAAGGACCGGTCTCTCCAGGCCACATGCCCAAAGTATGTGAGATGGAGCTTCAAAATCCTAGCTTCCAAGGAGAAACTGGGTTTCACCCTCTCCAAAACAGACCTATTTGTTTTCTTGGCAGTCCACAGTATGTTCAAGACTATTCTCCAGCACCACAATTTGAAGGCATTGATTATTCTTCTGTCATCCTTAGTCACTGTCTTACTCTCTGAAGCTTAACTAATTGTGAAGACCATGGCCTGGAACAGATACACCTTAAGTCTCTAGGCTGACATTGTTGCTTTTCAGCACTCTGAAGAGGTCCCTGAGAGCAGATTTTCCCAATGATTTCCTGACCACTGGTGTTAAAAATATAGACTGTCGAGCTGAGTAAACTGAATTATTAACAACCTTACTCTCTTCTCCATCTATCATGGTGCTCCCAATCGGCCCGGCGGTAAGAATCTTTGTCTTCTTGATGTTGAGGTTCAATCCATATTGAAGACCTCTCAGTCCTTGACCTTCTGCAGCAAGCAATTCAGATCTTCTTCAGTTTCAGCAAGTAATTTGCCTAACATAGGCTGTTGATGTGTCTTCCTCCAATCTTAATGCCACAGTCCTCCTCATAATATGTTCTGCACACAGATTGAAAAAATATGGAGACAAGACACATCCCTGATACACTCTGTGTTGTCATTGAAAATTTACTTCAAAGCAAATAAAGATGGGAAGGAATGTAGAAATCATTTGGTCAAATTACTTCTTTCTGAAAATGAGAAAACTGAAGGAAAAAAAAGATTAAAAACTGGCTTGAATTAGGATGTGTTAAGGACACAATTCTTTAACTTCCAAATCAATGTGCTTCCTACTATTCTCAGTCTGAGCAGTGATTCAAATTTATCTAAACTTCTCGTTTTTATTTCTGAATTTAAAAGAAAACAAAACAACACAAACCACAAACCACCACCAAAAAAACAAATGACTAACATAGTACTCCAACTATAAATGTATGGAGGCATTTTGATGAAAGAATTATTTTTGCTTAAATTTTATAAAATAGGTCATTAAGCAGTGGAGATAAATGCCACAGCAACAGCGATAAAATCTAACAAAAATCATTCCTATACAGACTGAAATGTCTAAAAAAATAAAATTACCTGAATATCTTGAAGACAAATTTCATAAGCATCCAGTGAACACTGTAGTCTTGGTTCTAGTAGTTTCTTTAAGTTGCCTATTGGCTCATTGATGTCTATCGCCTGGCTTACACATTCTGCTGGGGTGTAGGTTTGTTCTACAATGCTAAATATTAAAGGACATGATGGTTAAGAAAGACAAATGAATCAAATATTCAAATTACTATATACTATAAGCCAAGCTAAAGATCAAGACTCAGCATCCTACTCAAATCTTAGAAATAGCTTTGTCCATTCCTACTATACCTGTTAAACCTGTATTCTCAGAAGTTCTTGTCTTCTACTTTCAGTTCTTTTTACTTGCAGAGCTTTACTATAAACCATTATTTTACTCATCCTCCTTTGCTTACTCTTAAATTGTTTTTCCACTCATATTCTCCCCTTGGATTTTAAACTCATTACTGTCTTCCTTCTTTAATAGAAATTCTAATAGCAAAATGACCATCTTTCCTTGTACTGTATGCTCTACTGTGCACACATAATTACTCATATACCTATAAAAATCCAAAAAAATTCAGTCACTGAACCAACTCAAAGCTGATGTTCCAGCTGGTATTTGGAGGCTACAAATCACATAGGAAGAAACTTTCCATTTTTCTCCCACAGAGCTGCTGGTGGATTCAAATTGCCAGAGGTGTTAACTTTGGGCTAGCAGCACCAGAGCTCCTTGCAAGCACCTTCAAATGCCACGCAACCTCTAAGAGGGCACGTATTGCCACACTTATTCAGAGATTCCTGAAGGTTACTAGCTAATAACAGTTACAGACACTTATCAAATTCAGTGAGAATTGCATTAGGTTGTTATTCCCAAAATAAAAATAATCAGCAATAAAGGAAAGAACAAAAACTAAATCCTGCCTCAGGGGAAAGATCACAATCAATAGCTTGATTATTATCAACTACATTTATTACTTGTTGTAAAATATTGAGATAAGGGGGGACAAAACCACAAAAACAAACTATAAGAATCCAAAAACTAGAGTTCAATTTATTAGAAATACTGATAAAAACTGCTAAATTACAGTAATACCAACCTTTCTTCTGTGCATTCCGGTTTCTCTGTTCCATCAATCTCAATTTCTATCAACTCCTCTGCTTCTCTTTTAGTCATGGCTGAAGAGTTTCAAGAGAGCAGACCTTTAGGAATCAAAATTAAAACATTTGAAATTACCTTCTTGTTACTATGTGCCATAGAGTCATTTGCAACTCACAGTGATCCAATGCACAACAGCTCTGAACTCTTCTTTATCCTGATCCAACCTCATCATCTGACACATCTACCTCCATTACCCCAGTAACTAAGTCAATCCATCTCACTGAGAGACTTCCTTGTGCTGTCCCTCGCCCCTCCCCACCAAGATGATTTCCTTCTCCAAGGACTGGTCCCTCCTTGTAACATACCCAAAGAATATTATATGGAGCTTAAGAATCCTTGCCTCCAAGGACTGGTTTTACCCTCTCTAAGACAAACTTGCAGCCTAAAACTGCAGCCAAATTTTTTTTCATGGTAAAGACTGCTTTATTGGTGACAGTTAGTGCAAGTCAATAAATACTGATCCCCAAAGAAGAGCTCTTTTCATCAGATTACTGGTCCATAGGGCACGGAATTAAACTGAAGCCAGAGCTGGGATGATAATTTGAAGTCAATCCTGCTTCTTGGGAAACGAAGCCACAGCCATCTGATATATGGCATATGCTGTTCCGCCAACTGTAAGAAGCATGGTGGCTCTATACAGGAGGGTATCAGCTATCCCACCCTTTAGATACACTGGAATTCCATTATCCTCCTGAAACAGCTTTTGTTTTTCTCGAACTTTATTTTCAAACTGTCTGCGTTAACTAACCTTCCAGTTAAAAAGAATCTTCTGAAACTGAAACATCACCTTCCTTTTTTAACCTTAACCTGCAGATAAAACATCATATCTCCTTTTTGCAGTAAATAATCCCACTTAGCCTCCAGACTAAACATCACAGGTAAAGGGATAAAGCTCCTATAGCTCCTTCCTTCTCCACCCAGCTCCCTAACCCATTCCAGTACATCATGCTCTATTGAAACTCAGTCAACCAATTCCTACAAAATATAAATCCTATGCAACAACACCCTTCTTTCTCTTTTACTGAACAGGTTTAAGAATTTTATTTCATTTTTCCTTAAAGCATTTTCTACCCACTTTAAATTTTTCAGTGTTCAGAACTGAAAATATTTTCAAATTTATCTCTTCCTTTTTGTTTTATGATTAATATAGTACTAACTTACAGCTCATACATTTTGTATATTTTAAAATTATCAATTGAAAACGTGTAGGCTCCTTTTCCAAAGACACAACAACCTATATCAAAGAGTTTTTGTACCTAACCCAGACCTATGATCTCACCTGGCATGACCTTTCTATTGTACTATCCTCTATTCTGATGCTCGATGAAAAAAAGAGCATGTTCTCACTGTCACTCAGCAGCACAAAGACCAAGTAAATTTAATGGACAGTTCCATGCATTAGCCCCAAACCCGTCCCCCAGCAAGAAACAAATTGAACAAACCAAATTAATACAGCAGCAAAAAGAGATGGTTGAGCCAGGTATGACCGTACGATTCAGTGTCTGTTATCTGGTCTACATTGTCATCTCCCATAAAGCAGTCAATTTTGATAAGCTCAGAGAGATTACACACGCTAAAGATGAGAATCCAGTTGCTTTCTCTAAGTGTCTCACGGAAGCCTTGACTCAGTATACCCGCTTAGACCCCACCTCCCCAGCAGGGGCCATAGTTCTAGCTACTCATTTTTATCACTCAATCAGCTCCTAATATCAAAATGAAATAAAAAAATGGCCCCCAAACACCCATTTGAGACCTGGTAAACACAGTTTTTAAAGTTTTTAATGAGAACAGGCAGAGGCTGATAAGGAGACTCATGCCCTCCAGAAAGTGAATCTGCAGACCCAAGCCCTGATAGCTGCCCTACAGGCAGTGGCAGTGGTTAGTGGTCAGAAAACACCTCCTTGTTCAATGATCCAGTTACCTCCTGGTGCATGCTTCAAGTGTGGCAAAGAAGGTCATTGGCTAACCGCTGCCCTGCCCCTCGCCCTCCAACATGGCCTTGCCCTATCTGTGGGCCACTGGAAGGCTGACTACCCTTTGGCGCCTAGCTGTGGCAGGTCCCCAAACCAGGTCCCCATCCCAGCCAACCTCTTAGACCTGGCTGCTGACGACTGAAGATGCCCAGGTTCAACGAGCCCCATTACCACTGCAGTGGCCAGGGTAACCCTTCAAGTAGCAGGTAAGCCAGTTTTTCCCCTGGTTGACATGGGGGCTACCTTTTCAGTACTCCTTTCCTTCTCAGTTCCTATTTTCCCTTCCCAGGTCTTTGTAATAGGGATTAATAGCCTCCCTTTTAAGCCTTTTACCACTCAACTCCTCTTCTTTACCTTGAACAAACAAGTACTCACTCATTACTTTCTAATTATCCCTACATGCCCACCCCGGTTGTTAGGTAGAGAATCTCCTGTCTAAACTTGGAGCTGTGTTTCACTGGGAACCAAGCGAACCTAGTTCATCTGCCAGCCTTCCTTTTAGCGCTCCATCCCTCTGAGCCCCTTTCTATACTACCTCTATTACCAGACACTGTAAATGCTGTTGTATGGGATCTTTCCACTCCAACTGTAGCCTCTCACCACCAACCTGTTCTTGTTACTCTGAAAGACCCCTCCTCTTTCCTGCCAGACTCCAAGTTCCTATCTCTGCACAACACTCTAAAAGTTTTAAAATCCATTATTACTTGCCTATTTTCCAATAAGCTTCTTACCCCTAGTGTTCCTTGCAATATGTTAATGATCTTTTATTGTGTAGCCCCTTATATAAACTTTCATGAATTCACAGTGTTCAACTTCTTAACCTCTTGGCCCCCAGAAGATACAGGGTATCCTCCTCCAAGGTCCAACTGTCTCTCCCCACAGTCACATATCCCAGTTTTCAATTGAGTCTCACCACTAGCCAAGTCACTGAAAGCCTCCAGCCACCTAAAACTGCTGATCAAATCCTCTCTTTTCTCAGCTGCTTTATCTGTTTCCTTAGACACTAGATTCCCAACTTTCCTTACTAGCAAAATCCCTTTATGATATGGCAAAAGCCATCTCACAAGGAAATCTAGATTCATCCCAGCATTGCCAGATCCATCTAAACCTTTCTATCTATAATTGATGAAAAACAGGGTATTGCTGTTGGCATCTTAGCTTAGCCTCTTGGCTAAAACAAAACAAAACAACAAAAACCCTGAGGATGTTGTTGTTTTTATGTGCCATCAAGTTGGAACCAAGTTACAGCTTAACCTCCAGTGAGTTGTTAGAGACAGTAAATTGCACAGGAGACTGTCCCTCTTTCTCCAATGGAGCACCTGGTGGATTTGAAACTTGAGCCTTTGTGTTGTCAGTGAAGTTCCTTACCACGAGGCCACTATTGTTGTTGTCTGTAGTAATGTGTGAACCAACCCACAGCTGACTCTCCAGTGGGTTTTCAAAGGCAAGAGCTCTCAAAACCAGGAGATAATTTTTTTTTGTTGCCAGGTGCTGTCAAGTAATACTCAAAGTGACCCTGTGAATGAGAGATTTGAACTCTGTCCTAGCCTTTGTCATCGACACCATCTCTGACAAAACTGAGCCCCCCCATTTATCTTGTTGAGGGTCTTCCTCACTCTTGCTGACCTTGCAAGAATGACATACCTTTCCAAGGAATCGTCTCACCTAGCAACAAGCCCAAGTATGAGTCAAACCTTAGGCATTCTTGTCTCCAAGGAGCAAGCACTCTAGCTGTACTTTTTCCAAGACCTATGGTTAAAGTGCTCGCTTTCGGGCTCCGAGGGAGGGGACCGAGGAGCGCTGCGCGGGACAACGCGGGGGACACGGCGCGTGGCCGGCTCGCGGGGGGAGGGGGGGGTGTGCCGCCCCCCCAAACCACAGCGACAGACGCGTGACATGAAGGCGGCGGCGCTGGGGGGGCAATGCGGGGCGGGTGTGGAGGGGGGGAAGGGCTCGCGCCAGGTAGACGGAGGTGCCATCACGGGCCAGGACCGGGAGGGGGTTCGCACACCCCCGCCCACGCAGGACGCACCCCGCCAGAGAAGCCTCGATGCGCCCGGCCGCGGGACCCGCCACGCCGGTCTAGCACGAGGGGCCAGAGCCGGTGGTATGCATAGGAATCAGATCAACTACATCTGTGGAAGGAACCACTGGAGAAGCTCAATATCAACTGATTGTGGAACAGACCACCAATTACTCATACGCAAGTTCACGCTGAAGCTGAGGAAAATTAAACCAAATCCACAGGAGCCAAAATATGACTTTGATTTCATACCACCTGAATTTCAGAATCATCTC
>NW_006399930.1:3365931-3374554 GCF_000299155.1 Elephantulus edwardii
TTAGGGCTGTTGTGCATAGGGTTGCTATGAGTCGCAAATGACTCGATGGCACATAACAACAACAACATGGTTAAAGTGCCTATGGCTCCATGCTGTCACTCTTTAAGTATATAGACTTAACCGAAACATTACGGGTCTTTTCTAAAGACAGAATCTTTATTTTAACCAATTCCAGTCACAGTAAATCCAAAGACTTCAATGAGTAATATTATCCACCAAGTTACTGGACCCTCCCCTTCCCTCTTCCACACTAGCCTGTCTCCTTGCTTATCATAGGATTTGCCTGCCCCAAGCCCTTAGCTCTCATTGTTCAATCCTCCTGAATGTACTTCCTCCAGATGTTCACTTGGCTAAAACTCTTCTCAGATCTCAAAGCTCTGCTCAAATCTAATCTTTTCAATGCTACTTTAAGCTCTCCATTTTATTTTACAATCTGCTTACTCTACACTGCTTGGACAATGAATAAGGATGACACAAGAATCAATGCCTTTCAATTGTGATGTTACAAGTACTGAGTATCCTGAATTACATAGGTGTGCTTTTTTTGCCACAAAAAAGGAGCTCTAACAGCAGAGTGGGTAAGAAGTCGAACCCACTAGCTGCTTCAAGGGAGAAAGATGAGCAATCTCTTCCCATGATTTACAGCCTCTGACACCACCTTCTGGAAGGTCACCCATGAGTACACAACAATTTATGATATTTCTTCCTGTTAAATCATCATTAAAGTGCAACAATCAAAACAGTTCAATGTTGTGATCTTAGTAACTTGGGACTTCCTCTTCCTTTTTTTGAAGAGGGAGGAGAATTACCAATCCTCAACCTCCCAAGAGACCAATGTCTCTGTAATAAGCAGAATGAGCCAGAATCTGTGAATATATTAATCATATCTCAAAGAGGAATTAGACTGGTGGAATTAAAGTTATTAATTAGTTGATCTTAAAATAGGAACATTGTTTTGGATTATCTGGAGCCAAATGAATGCATACAAATTCTTACATGTGGGAAAAGGAGCTAGAATAGAGAACAAGAATTCTATAAGCTGGATTGTTTTAAAGATGAAAGAATACTATGAGAAAAGAATGAAGGCAACTTCAAGAAGCTGTAAAAAAATTGCCCTACAGCCTGCAGGTGGGGCACAGCTCTGCTAATACTGGATTTTAGTCCAGCAAGATAAACTTTTAGCCTCTGACTTACAGAATCATATAATAACAAAGTTACTGTAATTTGTAATTGTTATGTGCCTTGAGTCAGAATCAACCCACAGGTGGCCCACCAATAGGTTTTCAGAGGCAATAAATTCTTCAGGAGATTTCTATTACTAAGCAGCTAATGGATTCAAACTACATGCTCTTGGGGTGGCAGTCCAACTACAGCCCTCTTTAACTTCTCTCATTGAATGTTAAGTAAAAATTGCGGAATTCTTCCTGAATGCTATTGCAAAACATTTGGTGACCCAAGAGGGACCCTCTTCATACAAAAGGGAATAAGCTCACAAAAGGAGGGATATTTGTTCAAAGATTTCTAAAATTACTTTGAACAGTGACTTGTGCTCAGTAGGGAATATATGAATCTGTTACTATTTTACACATATAAAAGTGACTTAAAACAGTGTAAAGACTAAATGTAAAAGTCAAAACTATGAATTTCCCAAAAGATATTTCCAGTACCTTAATGTTACAATTAACTAGTAACTGGTATAATAATCAACAGATCAAATTAATAAGAACTGTCCCTCAAACACATTTGGTTTTGGTTTTTTTTCCAAACACTTTTTAAGTTTTTAAAAAGTTGGCAATGTACATAAGCAATTTCTATAAAAGGCTTTAGGATAAGAAATGCTCAAATTTAACTTATTCAAAGATGCAACTGTACACTATATACGTATATGCTGTTTTTGTGTACTGTCAAGTCTGAACCAATGTATAGCGGACAGCGGCTTTTCAGAGGCAATACACTGCGTGGTAGAACGCCTATCTTTCTCCCAAAGAGCAACTGGTATATTCAGCACCACAAGCAATTCCACAAGAGTTGGAAGCACAACTCCTTACCATTAAGCCACTAGAACTCCAGAGAGATTTATCGTGCAACAAATTTAAATCTGAATTTAAACTATTTCACACGGAAATGTAAAAATTCACTGCTTCTACAGATGAGTAAAGATAGCTCTATTCTGTCCTATCTATTTTGGAGATAAACTTAGGCACACTTCATGTTGTTATGTGCCAGTCGAGTTGCCTGCGACTCATAGAGACCCTATGTACAACAGCCCTAAACCCTGCTCTATCCCTTGTCAATCCTATTGTCTTCTACAGGCCTATCCCCATTACCGCAGTGACTCAATCAATCCATCTCATTGAGGGTTTTCCTCTCTTGAGCTGTTCCTCCACCCTCCCAAGCACTCTCTCCAAGGGCTGATCCTGCCTTGCTACATGTCCAAAGTATGTCAGACATAGCTTCAGAATCCTTGCCCCCAAGGAGCAGCCTCAGAATCCTTGCCCCCAAGGAGCAGCCTGGTTTCACCCTCTCCATGACCAACTTGTTTGTTCTCCTAACAGTCCAGGATATATTCAATACTCTTCTTTAGCACCAAAGCTCAAAGGTATCAACTCTCCTTCTAATCGCTAGTCACTGTCCAGCTCTCTGATGCATACTTACTCAACTCAGATATACTACTTACAATCCAGAAATCTTGCCACTACATAAGCATCCCAGAGAGACTCTCATATGATCTTTAATACGTTGTGTAAGTAGCTTTGGTTGTGAGTTCTGGGAGCTAGAGACAATCCATCCTTTAAAAAAGTACGTATAGAAACAAGTATGGAGAAAAGCATGCACTGGGAATTCTAGTAACAGCTAAAAATGAAAAAAAAAAAATAACATATATACACACACACACACACAAAAATTCATTAAAAAGCCCCACCGGTTTTGTACAGAAAGCAGAGAGAAAAAGAACATAGCCTACAGCAGAGATGTGTTTAAAAAAAAAAAAACAAAAACCACTCATGTATTATGTTTAAGAACCTGAAAGAAAACCCACTTCTAACTATGATCAAGGTTTAAAAAAATAACTTAAAAAACCCAGGTTTTCTGGGAACTCTGGAAAAATAGAAAAGCATATGGAGAAGTAACCACAGGCTGAGAAATGATCCTGTCGCTTATTATTATCAAAGATTCTCTTTCTAAAAACATTTAAACAGGCAGATACTAGAAATAAAATTTATTCTATAATTTCAAAAAAAAGTCCCTAAAGGTGTCAAATAAAAGAAATAAGCCTTTACATTTTGGAGACACTGATGTCTATTTACAAACTCTGAATTGACTGCTCTGTTCTCTAAATTAAGCCTAAAAAAAGAACAGACTTGAGAGTTGGGAAACTGTCCAAATCTTTGTCCGTCTTAACTATTTTTCTGACCCCAGGACACTACATCAGAAAACAGAGATGGCTCTGCAGCGCAGGCAGGTACCACAGGGCTGGTGGAGTCAAATCTCGGGATTGCAGCATAGATTCTTAACACCAGGCCACCAAAGATACACAACAACCAGAAAAGTTGGGTTACCCATGCCTGCTCCTTGTCTCACTTCCTAGTTTATAAATTCCTTCAAATGGCATTGTAGACATTGAATTTCCCTCAGCTGCTCTAATGGAGAAAAATGAGTAATCAAATAGCGCGTGATTGAAGGGGGAGGAAAAAACGAAGGGTCGGCTTTGAGTTGGCTCCAACTTTATTCAATCAGCCAGTTTCAGAAATTGAGTTTAGAGTGAAGGTGAATCTGAGTCGAGCTGGCTGAGTGGTTTCACACATTCCTACAGACGCCGAGATAACGGCGAAAAGGGGGCAAGGAAGGAGTGGCGGCGAAATGTGACAGCTACAGACAGCAGCACAGCGGGGCGACTTGGGGCGCGAGGCCTCCCCGGGTCCAGCGCCGTGCGCCCCTCCCCTCTGCTCCTCGCGCAGCCGCTCCCGCCCCTCCCCACCCGGCTCCCTCAAGTCTCACGAACGGAAATGGGAGTCACAGCGCCGGGGACCAGCGGAAACAAAACACAGAAGCGGGTGCGGGGGGGCTTCGGTGGGGGAGAAGGCCCCGGAACGAAGCCGGTCCGCGCGGGCCCGCGTTCCCTCCTTCCCCCGCAGCCGTACTCACCCGCTCTGGAATCGGCCCTGTGGTCCCTGCCTGCGCTCCAGAGCTGGTTGAGAACGGCAGCGGCCCCGACTCCACGTGCAGTGTCTCTCTGGGTAAGACCTGCAGCTCCCACGACTTGAGTCTGAGAACCCCGGGCCTTTCCCGCGGAATCGGCGCTAAGAAACCTCAACCCCCCCCTCCAGCCTCCCAGGCACCCCTGGGTCCAGGACTACAACTCCCAGTAGGTTTCGCGAAAGGAACGCCCGAGGCAGCGGAGGCTTACGAGGCACATGGAAACATAACGCCCCAATCTGTACTGTTTTGCACTCTTTTGTTTCCCCTGTATAGCTCAACAACTACTGAGAAACAGAAGACTCACTCCCAGTGGGGGCTGAACTGGGGGGAAGACCAGGCAAAGTGCGCATGCGTACAGAACAAGGTTTCCAAAAGGAAAAAAAGAGCGGGTCAAATTAAGCGAAGGAAAGATGGCGGAGAGTTGGCTAGGGGACCCGGAAGCACTTACCCTTCACTTCCTCCTCCTGCTTGGATTCTGTCTCACCTAGAGCTGTCCGGTCACAGACTGTCTTCGAGACGCTTCCTGTCCGGTGAGCGTCAACCGATCTGTGGCGGCGACCCACAGTGCTTTGCGATGGCGAGGAGGTGGGGAGGGGCGGAGTTAGGGCCGGAAGTAGAACGGCGGCTGTGGTGGTGGCTTTCTGGCAGCGGCTTTCTGGCAGCTCAGGACTGAAGCGCAAGGTGACTGGGAGGGTATTTGAACCAGCTTAGCCTCTTGGGACTTAGATTTCTGGGTTTCTTCGTGTAGTCTAGGTTGATTCTCACCTTTACCCTACAATAGGAGGAGAGAGCAGCTCTCTGTGCCACTTTCGCGACCTGGTACGAGGTCACGTTGACCTCAGCGCTTTAGGCCTTGAAGTCTAGGTTACTCAATAAATAATCCCACTAATTCCTGCTTTGAGAGCAAACGAGGATTTAGGGAAGTGGCCGGGTTATAAACCTACAGCCTGATTGCGCCA
The DNA here is from genome assembly GCF_000299155.1 of Elephantulus edwardii. Classification (NCBI taxonomy): domain Eukaryota; kingdom Metazoa; phylum Chordata; class Mammalia; order Macroscelidea; family Macroscelididae; genus Elephantulus; species Elephantulus edwardii. The sequence goes on from NW_006399930.1 coordinate 3,371,091, forward strand.
TTAATAGGCACGCAGTGCATGCCTGAGGCCAGATCAACTGGATCAGGATCTTGGAGGTGGGGGTGGAGGCGGACTCCTGAAAGAACAAACACTACAGAAAAAGCCCATCATTGATAGTAAATTTAGAAGTTTGCATCCCAGCTAAAAGTGGTGATTGTTCTAGAACTTTACTAGGCGGTTTTAGGGTTGACCGGAGTATATACTGAGGAAGCTAACCTTTGAAAGGCTGAATGAACTAACCTTTGATTTAACTGTAAATGGCGGAAGGATGCTCTGTCACCAGAAGATCTCTACGTGCCATACCTTTTTTTTTTTTTTTTTAAATAATCCTTATTCCTTTCATTTCAAATAAGGAGGCTATACCTCCATTGAAAAGGAACAAATTTTGCTTTTAAGAAAAATGTGTTCATTTTTTGGACAAGTTGAATTTGTGGCACCAGCAATAAGGGAGGCAAGAACTATTGAATTTATAGGATTAGAAATTAGGGAGGGTCTGGACCAATTGGACGCATCAGGATGAATGGCGAAGAGATTGAGATTGTTCACAGCTTCAGTTTGCTCGACTCCACTGTCAACACTCTTGGCACCAGCAGCCAGGAAATAAAAAACCGTATTGCGATGGGAAAGTCTGCTGTTAGGGACCTCTCTAAAGCACTCAAGAGCAACGGTGTCTCTCTGGAGACTAAGGTCTGCCCGATACAGGCCATGGTTTTTGCAGTCACTTCTTATGCATCAGAGAGTTAGTTGGACAATGACTAGGGAGGATAGAAGGAGAATTGACGCCTTTGAGCTGTGGTGCTGGAGAAGAGTATTGAATGTACCATGGACTGCCAAGAAAACAAACAGATTCATCCTAGAGAGGGTTAAACCAGGCTACTCCCTGGAGGCAAGGATTCTGGGGCTTCGTCTGACATACTTTGGACATGTTGTAAGGAGAGACAGGTCCTTGAAGAGGGACATCATGCTTGGGAGGGTGGAGGGACAGCTCAGGAGGGGAAGACCCTCTATGAGGTGGATTGATTCAGTGACTGGGGTAATCGGGATGGTTGTGTCAGAGGCAGTGCGATTGGCACAGGATAGAGCAGGGTTTAGGGCTGTTGTACATAGGGTCGCTAGGAATGGCAAGGACTCGAGGCACATAACAACAACATCAGAATTGGAAATAGGATTTGGAAATTATTAGTGCTTTGTTGTTAATTGTTGTTAAGTGCCCTAAGGGAGTCAATTTCAACTGATAAACTCAGCTCATTGCCTTAGAATGAGAACTGACACATAGTTGACTTTGCATTGGATATCCAATACTGTAAATAGAACGGGAGGAGGATTGGCCTTTGCTTTAGCAGCACGACTCCTTACTAAATATGCTACCAAAAGTAAGCAAAACAAAGAATATTGACATCACATGTAGTAGCCATTAGTACTGTTAGAGCAGATTAACTGTGGGAATATAAACAGTTTGACAACCTTTTTCAGATATTGTTTTGTTTTGGGGTTGTTTTTTTTATTTTTTTATTTTGTTTTCAGGTATAGTTTTACTATAAATTAAGATACAGAACATTTTCCGTTCCTCTTAATATGCCTGTAAGCTTACAAGAAGAAAAACACTTACAGAGATACTTTGCAAAGTAAGAGTTGCAGATGCTGAGTGGTAAACTTAAGTTGTCAAAAAGGAAAATATACATTGAGTTGTACATTTTTTTCATCCTTCTATAAGTCTGATTCTGGGTCAGATAGTTTTCTAAACCTCAGGTTTTGTATGCATATTAGAAGAAACACCTTATAGAGTTTTTTTTTTATGCTTGGATATTTTTTTCCCCCCTCAAGAATTTTCCTCTTACAATGTAAGAGCAATTTTATTCTTTCCATTTCTTCAAGTATTTGGATTTCACTCAGGTGAAGGATAGCTTGTTGACTAGAGGATTTTTTATGGTAGTTTTTATATGTTGTTGTATGGGTTGTGCAACAACCCATTTGCACTGTTGACTCTTTGAACTGGATAGTTGGGGGCTGACTTATTTACTAGGCTCACTGGCCTCTATCTAGTAGGTACCAGTTTCCTTTTGGTGATTGAAGAAATCAGAGAAACACAGAGCATTAACTTGGGCGAAGGGGAAGAGCATTGTTATTTTTCTCTAGTGTTCTTACTATGTGCCATCAAGTCACCAGTGACTCGTAGGGACCCTGCTTACAACAACAGCTCTGAACTCTGCTCTATCCTGAGCTTCCTTACCATCTCTTGACTTATCTACCCCATTACTCAAGTCACTGAATCAATCCATCTCATCAAGGGTCTTTCCCCTCCTACTCTGTCCCTCCACCCTCCCAAGCATAATGTCCCTCTCCAAGGACTGGTCCATCCTTATAACATGCCTAGAGTATGTCAGGGAGCTTCAGACTCCTTACCTCCAAAGAACAAAGAGGGTTTCACCCTCTCCTGGACAAACCTTATGTTGGGTAGTTTTCTAAAAACTTTAACATTTCACTAGCATTGAGTCTGTTCTCCTTTATAATAACCGTCCATCAAATTTCTGAGGCTGTATCTTCCTTCTTTTTCTCACAGTGCCTTTGTTAAATTAGAACCACAAGAAACAGGTGGCCGTTTGCTTCACAGTACGATCAGAGGGCCTTCTCACAGCCTCAAGCTCACTGCTATCAAGTCAGAATTGTCTGATAGCTGACCCTCCATTGGATTTATGAGGCTGTAAATCAGACAGGAGGTTGCTCATCTTTCTCTCACAGTGCAGCTAGTGAATTCCAGAGAGGCTCATCCTTGGGCTAGCAGCACAGGCCACAAAAATTCCACCTCTAACAGTTCTACTAAGAACCTGCACTGTTGTCTCAAAGGCATGCAATTCAAATCCTCCAACTGCTCCACAGAAGGATGGGCAATATCCTCTCATTTGATTTAGTGCTTCCGAAAACCTGATGGAGGAACAGCTATGAGTTGGTTCGAACTCTGCGTTCATGGGAGAAGAAACACACCATACTAGACTGGTGCTTACATTTACTCTGGTAGAAACATTCCTGAGTTACTGCCTTGCTCCTAAGTTCCCATAATTTTAAGAAGGGGGGAAAACAACCCAACAATGTAATAGGAAGAAGGGAAAGGATTGATGGCCAGTATTTTCTTTTTCTAGATTGAGTTTTAATATGATTTAGATCTATAACAATTAGAATTGAAAATCACATTAAATATTTATTTAGCTTGTTTTGTGCCATCGAGTTGTATGCAACTCACAGCAACCCTATGTACAAGAGCCCTAAATGTCATTCTATCCTATGCCAACCTCGCTGTCTCAAACACATTCATTCCCACCACTCCAATCACAGAATCGATCCATCTCATGGAGGGTCTTCCTCTCCTGCGCTGTCCCTCCACTCTCCCAAACATGATGTCCCTCTCCAAGGAACAGTCCCTCCTTGCAACATGCCCAAAGTATGTCAGACGAAGCTTCAGAATCCTT
>NW_006399930.1:3381269-3385366 GCF_000299155.1 Elephantulus edwardii
TATGGTCTCTTCAGGGTATATTCCCAGTAGTGGAATTGCTGGGTCAAATGGTATCTCTATTTGCAACTTTTTGAGAAAGTGCCATACTGCTTTCCACAGGGGTTGCACCATTTTACACTCCCACCAACAGTATTCGAATAAGGGTTCCAGTTTCTTCACAACCTCGCCAGCATTTGTTGCTTGCTGTTCTGTTAAATTTTGCCATGGTCTTTGCAATCACTTGTTATGCCTCAGAGAGTTGGACAATGACTAAGGAGGATAGAAAGAGAATTGATGCCTTTGAGCTGTGGGGCTGGAGAAGAGTATTTAGGGTACCATGGACTGCTAGGAAAACAAACAGATTCTTCCTGGAGAGGGTTAAACCTGGTTGCTCCTTGGAGGCAAGGATTCTGAGACATGTTGTAAGGAGGGACTGGTCCTTGGAGAGGGACATCCTACTTGGAAGAGTGGAGGTACAGCACAGGAGGGAAAGACCCTGTATGAGGTGGATTGATTCAGTGACTGGGGTAATCGTGGTGGGAGGTGTTGGAGACAGTGCGATTGGCACAGGACAGAGCAGAGTTTAGGGCTGTTTTACATAGGGTCACTATGAGTCGCAAGAGACTCGATGGCACATAACAACAACAATCTCTGTTGGATGAGCCTAAGGAAAGAGGAGTCTTAGTTTGCTCTTTTATACTTTTTCTTCTGATATTATTTTATTTGGGACAAGGCAGAGAAAGGAGAAATAGAAAGGGACATATGCTTATTATTTTTCTAATGTTTAATAATAATATTAACAATAATAATAATAACAGTAGTGGCTAAGACTGAGAGAATGGTGCAGAATAGAGCAAGGTCTTCATTTGTTGTTCATACAGTCACCATAAGTTCAAGTGGACCCTGTGGCCCCCAACAACAATGACAATAACCAAATGCCAGGCTTTTCTGTTCTAGGTAATTTTTCATTTAATGTGGTGTTGTTTGGACTGTTACTGCTTTGTTGGTTGCTGCTGACCTTGCTGTCATCACTGACTTCTAAATGTTGATTTTTCTAGTAAGGCGTATCTGTTGTTTTGGGGGGCTCTGTAGGCTAAAAGAAACTCCCCGATGGAGCAAATCCAACCCACTTCCATCAAGTTAATGTGTCTGTTTTTTCTCCCCAATTTATTTCTATCACTATGGAGCCCTAGCGGCCTAGTTCATAAGGAATTTTGCGGCTACCGCAAAAGATGCACTTCTCTGAGGGTTTGAATTTACTAATGATACTGAAGGAAGAAAGATGGGCAATCTCTTTCTGTGCAACTTACAGCCTTGGAAGCTAATGGAGGGTAAGCTATCAATATAACTGCCAGAGTAAATTCTGACTCATAGCAATTGCCATGACAGCTTCCAAAGCTGTAAAACTTGACCGGAAGTACAGTTTTACCTATATTTTACCCACAGACGTTACAATGTATCCAAGGCATCAACCTTATAGCTGGCAGCCCAACATTCAATGCACCCTGACACCAGGGTTTCTTCTCCTTTGCACAGAATACCTTAAGTGGAATGTCCACTCCAGCTCCATTTCTCTCAAATGCCCCTCAGTCCACCCATCCCCTGCCCCAGCATTAAGTCCAGTCTCTTGCTTTAAATGTTTGGCTTTTCACAAAACACTGACAAGACAGCTGAAGGCTGACTACTTTCAGTGATGTCCACATGGCACTCAGGAACCTCACAGATCTTTACTCTGAAAATCACGGGAAGATAGGTACTTCACTATGTGTTTCTGTCTTTCTTGATATCTTTCCCGTTGTTCAAATAGCTGCACTTTTCCTTGACAAGTATTTCCCAATTTTTGCAAGCAACTGGCTTCACTTTAAGGGGAGTAATGGTCCTGTAACATTGACAAATTCAATCTCTCACACAATTTGGCCAATTTCCTTCTCTCTCCTTTCTCCTCCCAATCTACTCAGCCACACTTAAGATAATATGTACTGTATGATGGAGTGAAGGGAAAGAGGCTAGAGTGCTTCTGGACAACACTGTCTTTTCATAAACATACGAGGGAGGGAATGTTGGAAACAAAAGTATTTTGTTTCTCTTTAAAAAAATGTTGTACTACACTCTTTTGCCAATAGGAAAGTATGAATGAATATGTTTTGTTATGTGAATATGTCATGTCTTTATAATTTTTCCTTCTCTCAGTATGTGTTAACATATTAAATATTTTTAAAAAGAAAGTGTTTTAGACTGCAGAAAGTGCAATATAATTCAATAGTAATTAAATAATTTGGAAAGGAAGAGAGTTTGAGAAGGACAAGTTAAATGGAGTGAGTAACTTTAGGAACCCAGATGTAGCTCTCAAAGAATTACAATTTCGATACAATCCTTCAGAAGCTTTTAAAGTAGCACATTAAATATTGAAAACAAAAAGGTCATAAAACAGGATTTAAAAGAGTCTGCATGTGATCTCAGAGAAATAGGTCCTTCTCTGACACACATTATTCAGTTATTTTAAAAGCATCTTAGTAAAAATCATAAAGATGTTATGCATACTAGTATTAGAACAGGTTTTCAAACTTGGTTAAATAAAAACATAGCATGTATTTAAAGAAACAATAGGTTCCTCATGAGCACAATCAAGCATTCTGGGATTCCCTTTTTTTTTCAATGTTACCCACACTTGTGATCCATATAGTCAAATGCCTTTGCATAGTCAGTAACACGCAAATAGACATTCTTCTGTTACTCCGTGCTATCAGCCGAGATCCATCTGACATTAGCAATGATGTACCTAGTGCTAAGGCCTCTTTTAAACCCAGCCTGTATATCTGGTGGTTCTCTGTTGATGTACTGCCCCAGTTGTATTTTCTTTTTCTTTTTCTTTTTTTATAATCTTCAGCAGGATTTTGCTTGTGTGTGATATTAGTGATATTTGTTGATAATTTCCACACTTTGTTGGATCACCTTTTTTTTAAAAAAAAATAGGAATAGCTATGGGTCTCTTGCAGTTAATTAGCCAGGTAGCTATCCTCTAGATTTCTTGGCACATCTTCGGGAGCACATCTGGGGCTGCATCTGCTTGTTGAAATATGCCAACTGGTATTCCATCAATTCCTGGGATTTGTTTTTTTGCCATTTCCTTCAGAGCAACTTGAGCTTCCATTCTTTTTATCACCATTGCCACTTGATCATATGGTTTCATGAAATTCTTGTGTGTGAACCAGTTCTTTTTGGCACAGTGATCCTGTGTACTCTTTCCATCTTCTTTTGATGCTTCCTGAATCACTCAGTATTCTGCCCATAACATCTTTAAGGGCTGTAACTTGAGGTCTGAATTTGTTCTTCAGTTCCTTCAGCATGTGTCCCTTTTGATTGATTTTCTGGCCTCAGCTCTATGCACATTTTGTTATAATACTTTGTCTTTCCTAGCACCTTTTGAAATCTTCTATTCAGGTCTTTAACTTCTGATTTTTCCCTTTGCTATGGCTTCTCAGCAGGCTAGTACAATATTCAGATCTCTTCTGCACATGTGAAACCTATTCTTAGGCCATGAAGCAGTCATCAGAACAGAGCAAAGAAACACTGAGTGGTTCAAAATCAAGAAAAGAGTGTGTAAGGAATGTGTTCTTTCTCTTCATACTTGTTCAGTCTATATGCAGAAGACACAACCCTGCTTGCTGAAACTGTGGAGGACCTGAAATGCTTGCTGCAGAGGGTCAAGGACTTCAGCCTCCAATATGGATTGAGGCTCAATGACAAGAAGACAAAGATTCCCCCACTGGACCAAGTGGCAGCATCAGGATGGATGGTGAAGAGATTGAGATTGTTCACAGCTTTAGTTTGCTTGGCTCCACAGTCAACACTCTTGGCAACAGCAGCAAGGAAATTAAAAGACGTATTGCAATGGGAAAGTCTGCTGTTAGGGACCTCTCCAAAGTGCTGAAGAGCAGTGCTGTCACTCTGGAGATTAAGGTGTGTCTGATCCAGGTCTTTGCAATCACTTGTTATGCTTTAGAGAGTTGGACATTGACTAAGGAGGATAGAAGGAGAATTGATGCCTTTGAGCTGTGGTGCTGGAGAAGAGTATTGAGGGTAACATGGACTGCTAGGAAAACAAACAGATTCATCCT
>NW_006399930.1:3385466-3389334 GCF_000299155.1 Elephantulus edwardii
ACATTGGTGTTACAGCAGTGGCATTTAATAAAGAACTTGATCCTATACAGAAACTTTTTGTGGACAAGATTAGAGAATACAAATCTAAACGACAGTAAGTAAATAATCATCGATGATGTATGTGTAAATATTCAAAGTATGTAAGTCTTAATATTAAGTAAGCATAAAGGATAGAGTAGAGTTAGAATGAGGATGGAAAGCTCTGCTGTAGCTTTTTAAGTGCCACCGAGTTGAGTAGGACACATAGTATCCTCATGAACAACAGATCTGAACTGTGTCCTAACCTGTGCCATCCTCACACTTCCTGACACACTTGAGCAGCAGTCACTATATCAGTCCATCTGGATAAAGATCTTTTCTCTTTCATTGACCCTCCACCTTTCCAAGCTTGATGTCTCTTTTGTAAAAGCACAGAAGTTTTTATTAGGTACAGTAGGGTATAATATTATTCTGTATAGAAAAAGATAATTTTAATCACAGATTGGAATGAGAAGAGAATAAAAACAGACATACTAGAGGAAAAAAATAACCTAAGCATTAGTTAATTCTAGCAGTAGAGATATAAAAGGGTCCTAATGACCTTGTAGAGAGGCAGATCCATCAGAGACTGTCCCAGTAACTGCATGATAGAGTGTTATATAGATTATTCATTAAATTAGCTTAGTATATGTCAGCTCTCTAGTGGTGCCGTTGTGAAGCTTACCTATTGTCTGGAAGGTCATTTCCTTCTACACTGCTAGTGAAGAAAGCTGTGACAATATGCTTTGGTAAAGATTAAGACCAAAAATGAATAATAAACTTGTTGCTGTTGAGGCAATTTCAATTATATGTATCTACACATTACAGAACTGCCTACATGGTTTCTAAGGTTATGATATTTATAGACACAGACTGCCTTAGTTTTAGACAATGGGGTGGCGGGTAGATTTAAACCACTGACCTTTTACTTAGTGTAATGCTTTAACTACTACTACAACCAAGACCCCTTTACCAAAAATTATACCTTTGAAACCCAGTGCAGCAGAGTATTCACAGGGTCACTGTGAGTCTGAATCCTGGTTGTTAGTAAACAAATACGTCTTGAGTATCAACCTTGTCCCAGTCAGTGTGCTGGAGCCTGGAGACATAGTAGTAAATAAATTAGTAAGGATGCATATTAAGTTAAGGAGGCAGAGGATTTCTGGGACCTTTTTATCATAAAAGAGTGTAAGGGTGCTTTAGGTAACACCTAAAGCTTTGTGAATCCCAAAGTGAAAAAAAAAAATCTGGTTGAAGATTAGCTAGACTGCACTATTTATTTGGTAGCAACAGTTCTTACAACTTTAATTGCATTTAAGAAAACAGTCACTCTAGCCACATTTTTAATACTCAGTAGCTAAATAAGATTTCTTGTTAGACATCATTGAGTTGATCTCGACTCATGACAATCTTCTGTCTGCAGAGTAAAACTGATTTTCAAGAATTTTGTGTTTCAAAATAGATCACTAAGGTCTGTCTTTCAGAGCAGCTATGGATAGATTAGAACCATCAACTCTTAAACTATTTGTATTCTTCAGATACTAACTGATAATTACTGTATAAGATAGTTCAGAAAGTTACATTGAAGATGCTGACATAGAAGAAAATTGAGTCTTACAAGAAGCATTAAATTCTTTTTTTTAAAATAAATTTTTATTTTATACTGGTTTGCTTACAAAGTTCGTATACATTGTTTTTCACTGGCTTTTTACCATTTCCTTTACCCAGCCCACCCTTCTACCCATCAGATTGTACGACTCTCTGATTACCCCCCTGCCCATCCTTACCCCTCGGCTCATACCCTCCACTTCCCCCCCCTCTTGGATCCTCATATCCGTTTTACTAGTTATCTTTCCATTTCTACAATAATGGTCTTATACCATATCTGTTCTTATGTGACTGAGTTAGTTCTAAGTGGTATTTTTAAAACATCTGTTTCTGATCTGTTATCATAATTATATAGGAAGACAATATTTGTTTTAAATAAGGAGTAGATGCAACATGGAGGTGGCCAAATCTGACTTCTACTTGAAGAAGCATTAAATTCTTACATTGGAGTTGTGTGTATTGTGTGCTTTTTGTAAAAACATACTTGAGGTAAAACTGTGCTTTGATGATAGGCATATGTGAGGATATTTTTATCCTTGATGGAATTCTCTAATTTCCTTTAAGTTATTAATGTTCATTGATGGACAATAACCAGAACAAAATTGTGAAATTACTGTATTAGACCTAATTGACCTTGCCTCTGGTTCATTAGTCTTGATTCTGTATCTTAGCAAAGCCAGTTCTCATTTTGTTACTTGATTGCTTAGCAGATAAAATGCAGGTTTAGCATTTTGGGCCTTTCATAACCTATGTCCTCCTTGCTTTTTCAATCCAGGAAAAAAGTAGTCCTCTCTCACAGCCAGTGTTTTATCACTGTCATCACTTCATTTTCAGTCAGTGGTTTCAAATTAATTCTGACCTCACATACCTGGTTTACCTCAAGTGCTTCATTTTTAAATGAAGTTTTCCTTGATTAATAAAAATAATGTCAGCATGAATAGATTTTGTTTTGAAGCACTGTAAATATTTGTAAGCTGCTTTTTTCACTCTCCTACAGTGCAGAGTCTTTGAAGGTGAAATATATTTTGCTTTTTTGATGATTCTTTAATATGGAGACTTAAATTTTCTTATGGAATCAGCATTTAGTGATGACTGACTTGAAGATAGCAGGCTATGAGTGTTCATTCAGTGCCAGGTCTGTGAGTGGTGCATATGCATTATCTCTAATTCTTTTAACACTGGATTAGAAAGAACCTTTATTTTTAGACAGGAAAACTAATATTTAGAGTACTTTGTGATTTCATCCTGTTTATACACTTTAGAAATGATAGAACTGACAGAAATTAAAATGGAAGCAATTTTTGAGCCCACGGTAATCATCACATCTTACAAATTAGACCCTTGCTAAGTATTTTTTAAACTAAAATAACTTTGAATTTCAAATATTTAAGTTAGGTCATTTATGTAAAACCTCTTCATACTGAAATAGTTTGATTTGAAATAACCTTGCTTTCTTTTTGAAAAGTCTTTTTCCCTGCATGCGTAGCTTTAAAATGTGTAGTGAAAAGTAATTATTTTTATAAACTAGCTTATGAACTGAGTTTTCATTTGTTCATTTATAATGGTTTTTTATTTGTGTATTGCAGGGCATCTGGAGGACCTGTTGATGTTGGCCCAGAATATCAACAAGATTTGGAGAAGGAGCTTTTTAAGCTTAAGCAAATGTATGGTAAAGCAGACATGAATACCTTCCCTACCTTCAAATTTGAAGGCAAGTCTCTTTAATCAAGAATTAATTCCTGTGAAAGATTATTTTATGGAAAGAACATTTCTCTTTGATGATTTATTTGGATTGTTTAAAAGGATTAAATGACAAATACAGATAGTATTATTAGGACATATACAGAAAGTTCTTGGATAGTGTCCATTAGCATAGGAAACTAAGTAACATAATTGTTAAAAGGTAAAAATTGGAATCAAACTGCCTACTCTTGAATTCTGAGATAGATAGATAGATAGATAGATAGATAGATAGATAGATAGATAGATAGATATTCATAAGCTATATGACCTTGAATGGTTGATTATTATCTGTTAGCACATTTGACATTTGAAGAAAATTCTGTTTTCCCCATATAAATGGGATACGAAACAATTAAATGATGTGTATTATTATAGACTAACTGAACTTTTTTTTTCTCCCCTGTAGATCCTATATTTGAACCGGCTGAAAAACCCCAGTCCTAAAGCATTATGTAAAATTAGTTTGGTAATTTGTTATGGATTGATTGTACAATTAAAA
>NW_006399930.1:3394979-3416171 GCF_000299155.1 Elephantulus edwardii
GGGTAATCGGGATGGGTGTATCGGAGACAGTGCGATTGGCACAGGACAGAGCAGAGTTTAGGGCTGTTGTACATAGGGTCGCTATGAGTCACAAGCGACTGGATGGCACATAACAACAACAAACAACATATGCAGAACAGATCATTCAGGAGGCAAGACTTTATGAGAAGCGATGTGGCATTAGGATTGGAGGAAGACTCATGAACAACCTGCGTTATGTAGATAAAACAACCTTGCTTGCTGAAATGGAGGAGAACCTCAAGTGTTTGTTGCAAAAGATGAAGGACTGTAGTCTTCAACATGGATTGAAGCTCAGCATCAAGAAAACAAAGATTTTCACCACTGGACCAATTGACAGAAGTATAATAGATGGAAAAGAGAAAGATTGTTAACAATTTAATTTTGGTTGGATCCACAATCAACATTCTTGACAAAAGCAGTCATGAAATCAAAAGATTAAATGTATTAGGAAAGTTTGCTGTCAGTGACCACTCCAGAGTGATGAAGAGCAACGATATGAGTCTAAAGACTAAGGTGTGTGTGATTCAGGCCATGGTCTTCACAATTGATGCTATGCATCAGATAGCTGGACATTACTAAGGATGACAGAAGATACCTTTGAGTTGTAGTGCTGGAGAAGAGTATTGGACATCTGTGGACTGCCAAGAAGAAAACAGGTTTGCCCTGGAAGGGATGAAAACAAGCTGCTCCTTGGAGGCAACAATTTTGAAGCTCTGTCTGATATACTTTCGGCATATTGTCAGGAGGGACCAGTACTTAGAGAGGGACATCTTTCTTGGAAGTGAATGTCAGCCCAAGAGAGGAAGACCTTGGATGAGATGGATTGACAAAGTAACTGTGACAGTGAGGGTAGATGTGTTAGAGACAGTGAGATTGGTTCAGGATAGGACAAGAGCTATGGTTAATTGGGTCACTAAGAGTCACAGCCAACTCATGATATATAACAAGAACACAACAATGTATTTAAAAGGAATAAGCAAGAGTAAATAAAAAAGTAACAAAATTTATGTTGTTAATTGAGGTGTCAGTGAATTGATTCCTAGTGAGTTAAAAGTACCCCTAAAGCTTATAGAGTGGCATCCAATTCCTAAACAACATGCTTCTGGAAACTGTGAACTTTGATCAATGACGATAGCTATAGAAAGGCTTCAGGCCTTTTGTTCATAGGGTCGCTATGAGATATGCTCAACTCGACAGCAATCAACAATAACAACAACATGAAAGTGGAAAAGCCTTTTCAAGATCTTGATAAGAACTATGTGGAGATGGGTACTAATTAGAGTTGTTGTTATGCACTGTCAGGTCAGAATCAACTCCTAACTGACTCTTCAGAAGGTTTTCAGAGATAGTAAATTGCACAGGAGGAGACTACTCATCTTTTTCCAGCTGAGAATACAACTCCTTACTACTAAGCCACCAGAGCCCCCTAAATGAGGTAGGATAAAAGAAGAAGAAAAAAAAACCAACCTCATTTCTGTCTAGCCTTAACACTAAGAAAGAATAGGACACAATAAAAAGTCCATTGATTGGAGTGTAACCTGATGGAGCCAGAAGCACCAGAGCCAGAGTTTTTACTTACTGGATGAATGATTGATTGTAGGAAGTCCTGATTTGGGATTGTTAGAAGACAAAGATTGCTGGGTGACTCAGGAAACCAACAACTTCTTGAATTTGTATTGCTGGACTGAACCAGAATATCACTGTGTGCTATCTCTTGCTTTCCCTCAACCTCCAAAACCTGTTTTCCTAATAGCTCCCACAACTTTTTCACGAATATAGGGCCTGGTAATCAGTAGAAATGATGCAGCAGAGTAGGGAGGGGCATTCCTCGTAGGGGTCAGTTTGTTGTTTGGATTTTAAAAAAAATTTTTTAATTGATATTTTAACAAAAGTTTACAGAAAATTTGGATTTCCATTAATTCACTGTTGCACATTTTCCTCCCTTCTTGCCCCCCGCTGTTTGCTTTTCTCTTTAAAAAGATTCTTTCATTGTTGCACAGTTTTCTCTCCCCCCCCTAGTCCATTTTGCTATGCATCTCTTATTCTGGATTGTTGTCATGCAAATAATATCTCAGTCACAAAAGGGAAACTAAGAAAAGAGGATAAATAATGAACAGTGTATTTAAATAGACGAACGAACTGTCTTGTAGGGGTGTATGATGTTGTTGCTGATGAGGATAGCTTTCCTTTGTGGAGTTCGTAGAGGTTGTACTCGGCCTTCCCCACATTGCCATCGCAATGGCACACTATGGAATACAGTAATTTTTTTCTAAATTTCCTGTTAGAGAAAGGGAGATGTTTAATCAGGAAATATTGTTGGGGTTTTTTCCCCTTTCAGAGATACCTATTGGCATTGAGTAGATTCCAACTAATTGTAGCCTCGTGGGTTAGAGAGCAGAACTTCTCCATATGGTTTTCTTGACCATAATCTTTGTTTTTTTAAATTTTTTTTATTTTTAAAATTTTATATTTTCCATACTAGTTTATTTACAAAATTCGAATACAAATTCCAACAAATTATTTCAATTTCCCTCACCCCCCACCCATCAAATCTTACAACCCAGTGATTTATCTCTCCCTCCCCCTGCAATCCACATCCCTCTGCTTCCACCCTCCCCCACCCCTCCTGGATCCTTATACTCATTCTACAATAATGGTTTTACACAATATTTATCCTTGTGGAACTGAGTTAGTTCACTCTGCATAATGTTTTCTTGTCCCTCCCAAGTTAAGTAATAATTTAAAACGCTATTGCTCCTGCGTGCTGCATAGTATTTCATTGTGTGAATGTACCATAATTTCTCAATCCACTAATTTGTGTTTGGGCATTTGGGCTGTTTCCTTGTTCTTGTGATGGTGAATAATGCTGCTATGAACATTGGTGTACAAATTTCAGTTTGTGCCTCAGTTCTCATATTCTCAGGGTATATTCCAAGTAGTGGAATAGCTGGGCAATCCCAATCCTGACTGTAATCTTTAAAGAAACAAAACTCCAGGCCTTCCTTTCTTAGTATCACTAGGTAGGTTTGAACTCCCAACCTTTAAGTAAGGAGTAGCAAAAACTGTGCCACTTCAGGGCCTGCTATTAAATATTTTAGAGCTTATGAAGATGGTTGGAAAAGTTAGGGGGTATCCTGTGATGTAGTGGGTCTGTTCTTGCATATAGTTTTACTAGGACATTGCCTTTGATTTTGCTACCTGGTTGGACAAGAATATTCAAATAGAATTTGTTAGTTCATCCATCAAGGGTTAGCTAGTTTTGTACTCCCAATAGATTTAAATTAAGTAGGTCAAGCAGCTAGTGGACAGGACAAGCAGGCTCAGGACAAGGTGGGGAGGTTCAGAGCTACCATGCATGGGGTCACTACGGGTTGCAGGCGACTTGACAGCACATAACAACATATTATATTGGTTGGTTTTTATTTAAGTCTCTTGTTTAGAGCCAACAAGATGTAATGGTGGGCCTTTGTATTACAAAGTCAGTTTTTATTATCATTTGGAGGAACATTCTTCTAAGCAGTACAGCACTTTTCTGTCAGTTTGCTGTACTAAGGTAACCTGGGTTTGCTGTGATGCTGAAACTTGTGCCATTGGGGTGTTATATGCTGCAATGATTACCCATGGTAGACAGAATTTGGTGGAGCCCCAGTTTGAGACAGATTTGGAATCAGGAGTGGCAGTCACTTCCTAAACAACATGCCTCTGGAAACTCTATGAACTTTGAGAAACTATGATAGTTATAGAAAGGCTTCAGTTCTTTTGTTCATAGGGTTGCTATGAGTTGTGCTCAACTTGATGGCAATCAACAACAACATGAAGATATAGTAAGTATGGTTCTTAAGAGTGCCACATGATGATCAATAAAGTGCTATGAAAATTGAAGGAAAAGTCTCCCAACATAGGGAACAAGTTGTTCTTTAAATAACATATAAGACATGCATAGTTTTTGACTAGGGAGTTCTGGTGGCCCAGTGGTAAGAACGTGCACTGTATCCCGAAGATTTGAATGCACTAACTGCTCTGCGGGAGAAGGATGGGCAATTTCCTCCTGTGTCTGAAAATCGGCTGCAGGGTCAGCTGTGTGTCAGTTATAACTCAATGGTACACAACAACATCATCAACTAGGATTAGCATACAAGAAAGGAATTATTATAACATATGGTGGGTTGGGTTTTTTTAAACATTTTTCTTTTTATTGTGATTTGAGTGAAAGTTTACAGAATTGGTTTTCTATTTAACAATTTATATACACTTTGTCTCATGATGTTAATGATGATATCCAAAATGTAAACAAACTCTTATTTCCTCCTTGTGATTTGTATTTCCCTTACTCCTTCTGTTATAACCTACTCCTGCTTTCTGAGCTTTATCCATGTACAAAAATGCTGCCTTTTGATGTTTCGTGATCATTTGAAGGAGTGTATGCCCCCTCTGGTGTTACTGTTCACCTCACAGCCTTGCTTAGTGTTTGGCTGAAAGCCCACAGGGTTGAATTCTATTCTAGGTTTGAAGGGTGAGGAAGGATTGTAGTCTTAGGGGTTCTACCAGTCTTTATCAGACTTGTTATTTACCACTGAGTCAGAATCAACTCAAACCTGGCCCTTCAGTGGGTTTTCAGCGGCATCATATAGCCTGGGAAGAGACTGCTCGTCTTTATTCCACGGAGTATCTGCCTTTGAGTTGGCAGTGAAATTCCTTACTACTCATTTTTATGTTGGTTTTTTCAGGATTGTTTTACATTTTGATTCATTTTACCCAGGACCTTGTACTGTGATGATTTTTAGAGTGATCAGCAGCAGTAGGTGGGCACAATTCTTCTGATCTTGGGGTCATGGAGTGGTTTTGATGGGGGATGGTGAAACTGCAGAGACAGATTTGAGTTCCAGGCTTAGGCATTCTGACTTTGGTAACAGATTATGTACAGGAAAAGACAAAAAAGCTTTTAGCAAGGTGAAGGGAAAAAGAGAAGTGAGTTGGCATTGTTCCAAAGAATAATCTGGCAGTAATTTAGGGATAAGGTAGAGGAAGGAAGGGTGATGGAAGTTTAGCACAAGGGAGATTGAAATTATAGCTAAGAAGGGACATATTAGGAGGAGGATACCAGAATCATAAAGTAAAAATAATATAAACAAAATTTAAAAATAGCAACAAAATTCCAAGATGAAAAAAAGGACTGAAGTAGGGGGCCAATGAATACATGGAAATTTAGTTATAATGGTGTTTAAATATATCAATATGGTTGTTGTTGATGTGTATTGTAGATTCAGAACCAACCCACAGCTGAGACTTCAGCAAGCTTTCAGAGCAAGTTAATCACACAGGAGAAGATTGCCCATCCTTCTCCAGTGGAGCATCTTGTGGATTTGAACCCCGTGGCTTTGGGATTGCGGTACAATTACTTGCCACTCGCCCACTACAGCCCCCTTTAATGTGGTTAGTGTATTAAAAAAATTAGGACTATTGATTTATTCATGTAGAGTGGGAGGAGCAAGAGAGAATGAAATGGCCCATCATGGCACTTAGACTGGGTAGGAAACAAAAGAGAAACTGCTGAACAGGTGTAGTAAGAATGAAGAATATGGATGGATTTGGGTTCACACTAACGTGGCGGCTTCCCCTAAGGTCTGTGATCTTGACATGTCACTAACCATCTAATTCTGTTTTCTCATCTAGAATACGGCATTTCCCACTATTGATAGCACTGTTAACATTTATAAGATTTGACACACCATTTACTCTGACATATATAAATGTCCATTTGGTAGTTTTTGCTTTTTCTTTTCAGAGTTTGGGAGACTGGCGGGCATCTAGGCGGACAGATGATGACATTGTAGTCTTCAGCAGCTCAGGAGCTGGCTTTAAAGTTACAATGATAAGGGGGTGTAGTTTTCATGGTTTTATTTAACAATAATAAGTGGATGACATTTCCCCTGCATTGTTGAATGGGATAAAAATTTTAACAAGGCCAGCTATTTTTTTTAAGGCCAGCTATTTTTTATTAACATACTTAATATATTTATCAAATAAAACCACCTATGAGATGAAGGAAGTTCTTTGTAAAGTTGTATTTAAAAACAGTCATTCATTCCGGATTTAGTCAGGTTAAAGCCCCAACTAAAAATAAGTTAATTCTAATCACAGTAGCAACAATAATGATTTAAATTTTTTTTAAAAAACCTTCAAAACCAAAACTTGTTATTAATGATTCCAGAACCCTAACCCTTATACAATGTCGTTTCCTCACAGGCAATTAAAATAAAAACACCTTAAAGAATTACAATAGGCTTTTACCAATTGTTAGTTTAAAAATCCCTCAAACAGAAGCAAATAGAAAGACAAGCCCAAGATCCTGAGACCCACAAGTGGATATACTTGTAATAATTTGAAAATCAGTGCTTACTTAATACGATATATCCTTTGCGTGGAAGAAAGTGGATTTTACATAATGATTTTCACTCAAGCTGTATGCAGTACTTTAAACATATATATTTGACACAAAGAAAGTGTTAGATATTAACAGTGAATAAGGTGAATTCTCTGGACTATGATGTCTTAAAAAGAAGTTTTTATTAGTAAGGCTAAGGCACTATATCCTCCCCCTGACCTGATATAGGCTTGTGTAATAATTTATATCAAAGAAGTTAATCTTTTGTGATGTTAAGTATATCTGAAGAGGCATGTTAAGCCTCACATATTTCCTTGGCACTTGACAATGCAAGAAGAAAGCATTCCTCAAACCAAAGCAAGAACTTCTATCAAAACTTTGGGAATATGTTGCTAGTTTCTTACTAAAACATGTAACTCCAAACTCACTGCCAATGAGCCAATTTAGTAGAGTCATTGTGACCCTCCCTTGGTTTCCACTGAGGCTGGAAACTTTAATAGGAGGAGACAAAATTTGTCCATTCTTATCCTACAACTAAAACTTTCTTTTTCTCTCATGTCTCACAACTCTTTGATAAACAACTAACTGTGCTTGAAGGCCAAATTCTGTCCTCTGTCTTTTTTTGCCAATAAAGTTTTATTCTGACATTGCCACATCCATTTGTTTTCTTACTGACCATAACTGCTTGTATGCTACAATAACAAAGACCTTATGGCCTTTAAAGCTTAACATATTTAGTCTCTAACCCATTACAGAAATTGTTTGCTGGCCTCTGATTACATGGTGATAATCTGGCCTTTGTGGTACAGCTATCAAAACCAGACTTCAGTAAGAGGTCTGGTCAGGGGCATCTATCATCAAAGACAAGTCAAGGAGAATAGGCATTTTGCCTATGACTTTTGTTCACAAACAATGTTAGGCACATATTATGATCCAGCCATCATGCTAAGTAAATCAATGGGAGATTTACTTTGGTGATTGAACTAAAAGATTAAAAAATATGAAAGATAAAGTTTCAAAAACTGGCTAACTATGCTCATAGTTAGTCAAAGGAGGTTGAGTGACTTTTCATCCAGATTTTCCCAGAACAGGTAATGTCTTTGCTATATTTTGGTTTTAGTATGACATGGATAATTAAGTTATGAATGATTATGCTTTTGTTGTTGTTAGTTTTTGTTGAGTCTATTCCAATTCATAGTGGTCCCAAGTGTGCAAAACTATTCCGTAGGGTTGTCACAGACTGTAAGTTTTTGGAAACACAACACTAGACTTGTCTCTCTAGGTAACTCTCGATAGGTGTGTTTGCTAAACCTTTGGCTAGTCTGGTGCTCAGCCATACATATCACCCAGTGACAGATTATGTTTGTAAACATGGCTTAATTGTTCTATCAAAAAGATTTTTAAAAAATCCTTATTTTCAGTGGAATTTTCACTTTGGAATTAGAATTGACACAATAGCAGTGGGTTTTGGTTTTTTTGGGGAGATCTTGTTGAGAAACTAGATTATTACACTCATTTTTCATTTGAATCTTTGTTACTTGTCTGCATACTTTATGCCTAGTGCACTGTTAGGTGTGAAGAACTACATCATTTTACTTGTCAGGCAATCATTTCTCCCCTATGTACCCTTATTTCGCCGTAAGTGATTGTCAGATCCCTCTCTCTAATAGCAAGAGGTTCAGTACAGTCTAGAATTTCACAACACAATTTTTGGAGAAAGAGAGATGTTATGTGCCTGCTCAAACAACCCAGGTTATTATCTGCAAGGTGATGTGTAGGCTCCAGTTACTTGAGTTCCCCAGTTGAGCTCCAGGAAAGGACGATACTCCAAAAGTCACAGATCCTCTTCAAAGGAATTTAAGAGTGAAGAAAACAGCAGTAGGCAGTCCCAGGGTGGAGATGAAGGTGATGGTGGTGTTGGTGTTGGTGGTGTTGAAAGAAGCCACTTGGAGCTGTGTTTAACTCTCAAAATGAAAGTTAAATGAAGAAATAAAAGATAAAACTTCCAAATCCTATCGTGCACACCTTGTGAGCTCTGGCTATGAGGTGTTCTTCATGTTCCTTTGTCTCAGAAAAGAAAGCAAACACAAAGCACAGATCCTTCGTAAAAAGATGGGATCCTGCTACCTCCTTTTTGTCAAGATAATAGTGATAAATGAGCAGCAAAATAAGGATTCTATTTGGAAATAAAAAAGGATTCTGGCATAAATAAAATCAGAGGTTCTTTCTGTATCTGTCAGTATTTTTGGAATCCCTTACATCACACCCTGGCACAGGTTGTAGGTGGTGCAACAGTATCTTCGTATCTTCAGGTTCTGTGGATTAGCTTCATAGTATCAGATATTATTGTAAATTTCCTATAGAATATATGTTAGCATTTCACAAACCTCAGGATTTTGATTCTTTTAACATATTCCAGACACAAGAAATTAAACTGTATTTTAGGTGTTTACAGAACTATTAGTTTCAGATAACAATTTCACATGATTTAGAGGTCATAAAAATTATACTAAGACATCAATTTCATTTCCCCATGTACTTCTTTGCAAATGTAAAACAATGTCAAGTTTTATAATCTTTTAATCACTCATATAACAGCTATATTTTTGTTTTGGTATATCTCAAAGATGTAATTCTTTTAAATTATAAATGACTTTGTATGCTTGAAATCCTAGGGAGAAAAAGAGAAAGTAAAGTTTAAATATTATGTATTAATTAATACTTAAATAAAAACAAAAATCTTATGAATATAAACTTATTCTCTATCGATAGATCTAGTGAGCATGATATAGGTATAAGTCAGCATATACTTAATTTAAACTATTTTATTAGGAATTAATAAACACTAAATACTTTTGAAACTTAGTGAAAAAAATGTAAGGTTGAAATTAGAGAAAAATCTTGTTTGTTAAATTTGATCTCCACTTGTTTTGTTTCATTTGTAGATTTATTTGCGTAGAAATTTTATACATGAGCGATTCAGATATATATGCAAAAGGGACAAAATATTATACCAAGAAGTCATCTATGACACTGTAGGCTGGCTTCTCAATTCATATCCCAATCAATCCTTCTCTAGACTTTTTCCTACTTTATGAAACCAAAAGCACTACCTTCAAGTCAATTGCACCTCATGGTCACAGTCCCTCCTCTCATTTGAGTTTCCAAGGTTGTAAATCTAGAGAAGCTTGCCTATTTTTTTTTTCTTGGGAAGTCTGGAGGTAGCTATGTGTCATAGTTTAACAAACTAGATTCAAATACGAGGCATATACGGTATTTTGTTTTGGTAGGCCCTTTCATCAATAATAGGTGTTTATTTCCCTACTTGGAGTATAAAATTCCTGTGGCAGAAAAAAGGAATTTAATTGTATACTAAGTTGTGTATTTAAACACAGGGAG
This sequence comes from Elephantulus edwardii, assembly GCF_000299155.1. NCBI lineage: Eukaryota > Metazoa > Chordata > Mammalia > Macroscelidea > Macroscelididae > Elephantulus > Elephantulus edwardii. The sequence goes on from NW_006399930.1 coordinate 3,404,785, forward strand.
AATTAAAAATGTCATAGTCATCTAGGAATGCTAGTCTCACTTCTAAATTGCATAGATTCAGCAACAATTTGGGAATCTCACCACCAGCAAAAAGACGCAAAAGAATACAGTGCACTTTGGGGACAGGGATTCTTGCACCACTCAGACCTACCAGAGAGCAGCAGCAGCAGCAGCTGAAGCAGAGAACCAGAGTACCCACATGAGATGGAGCTGACCTTGGTATGCTATCCCATAGAACCAAAGATTTTGCCTGCACCTGTTGGACAACTATGGGGGAGAACAATACTTGGCAAGACTAAGCTTTATAACACTGGCCTATAGCTGTAGTGAGGTTGAAGGGGGAGGTACCTGTGAGCACATTTCAGCAGCTGTCTTGACTGAGTGACTGTATTCTGCTATTAGACTGAACTACAGTCATTTGACTTCCTTAATATGGTTCTGTGTGATCTGTGAGCCATTGCAACAGATGATGGACACAGCAAAGCAGTAAGATTGCCACTGGGATGAGCAAAAGAGGAGTGAGTGGGAGGAACATGTCTGACCCCATGGGAATTGGTTTTGTGTTGTGGATGTTGACAAGGACAGTTCTCCTTTGCAGAGTTGGTAAACGTTGCTGTTCCCATGCCACCCTTGCTGTCTTTACACCAATTATGGATGAAGAAAAGGTTTTCTTTATGAAGAAAAGGTTTTCTTTATGAAGAAAAGGTTTTCTTTATAGAAATACTCTAGTGGGTGGGTGAAAAAAGGAAAGAAGTAATCATAAGATCACTAGTTAGCCCTGATCATCAGTGACTGTTAACAAGAGAAAAATCACACTTTTTACCATTGAATCTATTCTAATTCATGTGGTTGTTGTTGTTGTTAAATGTCTTTGAATTTCATAGTGACCACTACAACTCACAGTAGTTACCCTTTGAACAAAAGGCCCAAGGCTTGCCTTATCCTGCACCATCTTCGTAATTTCCATCATGAACATTGTTGTGTGACTGTATCAGACTATCTCTTGAGTAATTCCTCTTTCTCTGACCTTCAACCTTTTGCAGCATGATGCCTTATTCTAAAGACTGACCACTATTGATGGCATGTTCAAAGTAGGTGAGATTAAGATTCACTATCCTTGCCTCTAAAGAGAACTTTGGTTGCACTTCAAAGATGCACTTGTTCCTTCTTTTAGTAGTCCATAGGATATTGATATTGATAGATGTTCCACCAATCTTGACCCCACATTCCTCCTCATAGACCCCAGCCCCAGATAATCTGTTCTGTATACAGGTTGAAAAGGTATGGAGACAGGACACATGCCTGGTGTATGCCCTTCCCAATTTTGAACCATGCAGTGTTTCCTTGCTCTGTTCTGACGACTGACTCTTGGTCCACGTATAGGTTTCTCATTAGCATGATCAAATGTTCTGAGATTCCCATTCTTCTCAGAGTCAGCCACAGTTTGTTATGATCCACAGAGTCAAATGCCTTTGCATAGTCAATGAAACATAGATATACATTTCTCTGGTATTCCCTGCTTTCAGCAAAGATCCATCTAACATTAGCTACAATATCCCTAGTACCACGACCCCTTCTAAACACAACGACTTGGCCAACTGACTGGAAAAAATCTATATTTGTTCCCATCCCAAAGAAGGGTGACCCAGCAGAGTGTGGAAACTATGACCCAGCAGAGTGTGGAAACTATAGAACAATCTCATTAATTTCACATGCAAGCAAGATTCTACTGAAGATTATCCAAAAATGACTGGAACAACACACACACACACACACACACACACACACACACACACACACAATGAAATAGATTGGAAAATTATGGTACATTGACAAGACAGACTACTATGCCGCACACAGGAGCAATAATTTTTTAAATTACTACCTAACTTGGGAGGGACTGGAGAACATTATGCTAAGTGAATGAACTCAGTACCATAATGACAAACATTGTATAAGACCTTTACTGTAGAAGGGTCCAAGGGCAGGGATTGGAGCAGAGAGGACTGAGGATAGGTGGTGGGTGGTGTGGAGTTGCACAATTTGAGGCGTAGAGGGTGGTGGGAAAATCTGGTATCAAAATGTATACAAACTTTGTAAATAAACCAATATAAAATTAAAAAATATTCAAAAGGTAGAAATAAATATATCAACCAAATGGTATCTCAAAATATAAAAAAAAAATGCAGGAGTAGCAGAATAAAAAAGACTTCAGTGTGAACACCAGCATAAAAGACAAGGAAGGACTCTATATAACACTTAAAAGGCACAACAGCATATAATCTTAATTGATATCAATGTACCAGATGACAGAGCTGCAAAAGATATAAAACAAATGTAAATAGATTTAAAGAAAGAAAGAAACACCACCACAGTAGTAGTAGAAGATTTTAACAAATTATTCAAACTGAAAGGCTGGCCAGAGAAAGAAACTCAAAAAAGATGCAGAAAAACTGAAGTATGTAATTGGCCAACTCAATCTCTTAGACATATTCAGAATATTCCACTCAACAAAAACTCAATTCACTTTCTTTTTAAACACACACAGTACATTCTCTAGAACTGGTAATATATTAGAGCACAAAGGAAGCTATAATAAATTCAAAAGCATAGAAGTACTGTAAAATATCTTCTCAGAAAACAATGCCATAAAACTAGAAATTAACAACAACAGGATAAAGTAGAAAAACCTCAAATGCATGGGAGGTAAATGACACCTTACTGGATCACTACTGGGTAGTAGAAGAAATAAAAATGTTACTTGATGCTATATGCAGATGATATTATAGTGTATACAGAAAACTCCAAAGACTCAACCAAAAAAACTGTTAGAGCTAGTTTACCAGTTTAGTACGTAGCAGGATACAAGATCAATATCTAAAAATCAGTGGGATTCCTCTACACTAACAAAGAAAGAAAACACAGAGAAGGAAACCAAGAAAGCAATACCATTTACAATAGCCAATCACAAATTGAGATAGTTGGCAGTAAACCTAACTAGAGACACAAAACACCTGTACAAGGAAAACTACAGAACATTTCTGAGAGACACAATAAAAGACCTAGAAAAAATGGAAAAATTTGCCCTGTTCATGGATAGGAAGACAAAATTGTGAAAATGACAGCCCTACCAAAAGCAATCTACATGATCAATGCAATCCCAATACAAATACCATATTCATTTTTTAAGGAGATCAAAAGGGAAATTGTCAAGCTTATTTGGAAAGGAAAGATATAAGCAAAGCACTTCTGAAAAACAAAAATGAAGTGGGAAGCATAGCACTCCCTGACTTCAAAACTTACTACACAGTGGCAGCAAGGAACTGGCATTATTGACAGGCACACAGACCAATGGAACAGAATCAAGAATCCAGAAATTAACCCATCTAACTATGGTCAACTGATATTCAACAAAAAAATAAAACCTATCAAACGGGGAAATGACAACCTCTTCAACAAGTAGTGCTGGCAAAACTGGACTGCAGAAAGCCGAAATAGAATCCACATCTCATATCATACACAAAAATCAACTCAAGGTAGATCAGAGACCTGGAAGTAAAGCCCAAAACCATGAAGTTAATAAGAGACAAACTTGGACTAAACTTAGAAGGCCCAGCCTACAGTATAAACAGACTGTCAAATACAGTCAGAAATGCATAATCTGGTGAGAATAAAATTGATGAATGGAACTTTCTAAAGAGTAAATTTCTGTGCTTATCAAAAATTTTTCCAACTGGGTGGGGGGAAAAAAGCCTACCAACTGGAAATAAACATTTGGCAATAACATCCCAGACAAGGGTCTTATAACAAAAGTTTACAGAATACTCCTGAATCTCCAGAAGAAAAAGACTGACAACACAGTTACAAAGTGGACAAAAGATATGGAAAGACTTTTCACAGAGGAACACACTCAGGTTGCCAAAAAACACATGAAGAAATGCTCAAAATCACTGGCAATGAGAGATACAAACCAAAACCACAATGAGATACCATCTCACTCCAGTAGCAGTGGCAAAGTTTAATAGGGCAGCAAGTAATAAATGTTGGACAGGATGTAGAGAAGTGGGAACTCTCATACATTGTTGGTGAAATTATAAAATGGTGCAACCACTCAGGAAGATAGTTTGGCACTTCCTCAAAACATTTAATATAGAAACTCCACATGAACCAGCTATTCCATAACTAGGAGTATGCCCAAGGTAATTAGAACTGAAACACAAATGGAGATTTGTACACCAATGTTCATAGCGGTGTTATTCACCATCACAAGAACATGGAAACAGCCCAAATGTCCAACCACGACCAAGTGAATTGAGAAATGGTGGTACATTCACACACTGGAATACTACACAGTATTCAGGAGCAACAATTAAAAAAATACTACATAACTTGGGAGAGGCTGGAAGGCATGATGCTGAGTTAACATAGTCCCATAAGAACAAATACTGTATAAGATCATTATTGTAAAAATAGAGTCATAACTAGTAAAGTAGAAGTGTGAGGATGGGTCTGGGAGAAATGGGTTGTACAGTTTGGTGGATGGGGGGCTGAAGAAATGGGAAGGATTCAGGCAAAAAAGACAAGGTAATGATAGGCAAGGTCCAATGGTGATTAATTTTATAAAACACAATGCAGATTTGTAAAGAAAAGCAGAAAGACCTGGTGTGAAAACAATGTACAGAAACTTTATGAATTTTGTTAAGTAAACCAGTATAAAATTAAAAAGAAAAATGTGTGGTAAGACACAATGGGAAAGCTTTAGCTCATGGAGATTAAACCATGTCTTGATTTTTAAATCTGGTTGGGCCTGACGGCAGCGCGTTTTAATTGTTTTTGGTCAAACATTCTTCTAAGTGGCATAGCAGTTGTCTGTCTATTTGCTGTACAGAGCTAATTTGTGGCTGCTGTGATGCTGAATACTGTGACACTAATGTGTCAAATATGATAATGGTTACCCATGGTAGACAGTGTTTGGTGGAGCTCCCCAATCAAAACAAGCTTGGAAGCAGCAGAGGCAGCCATTTCCGCAACAGCTTGCCTCCAGAAATACTACAAACTTGGAGAGACGATATAAGTTATACAAATGTTCAGGTCTTTTGTTCACAGGGTCGCGATGAGTGGTCTATGACTCGACTGCACTTAACAACAACAGCAACAACAATGCATAAGAATGATTGTACGAAAAGCAATGGGAATGAAGAATAGTATGAAACATAAAAGAAAGGTGAGGAGGAGAATGAGAAAAGGAGGATTGGAAATCACCAGGTAGCAGAGTTTAATGGAAAGATGGTGAGTGAAAGAATAGGAAAGACTGAGTGGGAACTTGAAAAGATTGGGTAATAATAGGAATTGTTCAGTGGTGACTGATTGTATAAAATGAAATGAATAAACTGAGGAGGACCTGAACCACTTGCTTCAGAAGGTTAAGGACTACAGCCTTCAATATGGATTGAAGCTCAACATCAAGAAAACAAAGATTCTCATCATTGGGCCTACTGGCAGCATCATGATAGACAATGAAGAAATTGAGATTGTTAACAACCTTAGTTTGCTTGGCTCCACAATTAACATGCTTGGTACTAGCAGCAAGGAAATCAAAAGATGCATTGCATTGGAAAAGTCTGCTATCAGGGAAATCTCCAGAGTACGGAAGAGCATCGATGTCAGTCTGGAGACTAAGTGCAATTACATGCTATGCACCAGAAAGCCGGACAATGACTAGGGATGACAGAAGAAGAAGCTCTTGTGCTAGAGAAGAGAAATGAATAAACCATGGACTGCTAGGAGAACAAACAGGTTTGTCCTATAGAGGGTTAAACTAGGTTGCACCTTGGGGGCAAGGATTGTGAAGCTTCATCTGACATAATTTTGGGGCATGTTGCAAGAAGAGACCAGTCCTTGGAGAGAGACATCATACTTGGGAGGGTGGAGGGACAGCACAAGAGAGGAAGACCCTTGATGAGATGGATTGACTCAGTGACTAGTGCAATGGGGATAGGAGTGTCAGAGACAATAAGATGTGCTCAGGATAGAGCAGAGTTCAGAGCTATTGTATATATAGGGTTGCTATGAATCATAGGCAACTTGACAGCACATAATAACAAAATAACATGTTAATTGTTGAATGAAGCACAATATAAATGAAATATTTTGAACATAAAAAAGTTTCTTGAATCAAATGAAAATGAAAACACAATGCAATAAAACCTCTAGGATATGGCAAAGGCAGGTCAGTTCATAGCAATAAACAAACACATAAAAAGAAGAAAGAAGTAAGTAAAGAAACAACAAACAGAAAAAGAACAACAAGCTAACTTCACAGCCTTTAAAAGAAAGAAAATTATTAAGATAAAGGCAGAAATAAAGAAGACAGAAAAAAATAATTGCAAGAATCAAAAAAGACCAAGATCTGGTTCTTTTTTTTTTTTCAAGATCTGGTTCTTCAGTAGGGTCAATGACACACCATTAGCAAGTTTAACAAAGGAAAAGAAAGAAAAGACACAAATAGAGAGGAAATAACAGGACCAACTGAAATGGAAATTATAATAATGCAACATTAAGAATAGTTAGAATCTAACAAATTTTGAAAACTAGAGGAAATGGATAAATTCTTAGAGATTCATACCCTACCTAAATTGTCACAGACAGTAAATAACTTTAACAGACTCAGTACCAAAGAAGAAATTGAGCTGGTCATGACAAACAAACAAACAAACAAACAACACAACAACAAAAACCCTCATTACAAGAGAGCCTTGGTCCAGATAACTTCACCAGTGAACTTTATCAAAATTCAGAAAAGACCTGTCAACAGTTCTACCTAAAATAGCTCAAAATTTAGAAAAAGGCAGAACATACTCCCAGATATATTCATGAAACAAATATAACTGTAATACCAAAACCAGGCAAAGACATTACCAAAAAAGAAAATTAAAAGTCCATATCTCTAATAAACACAGGCACACAAATCTTTAACAAAATGAAAAATCCTAGTCCATAGAATCCAACAGTGTGTCTGTCTAGATCTATGAATCCACCAGCGGCTCCACAGGAGAAGAATGAGCAATCTCCTCCCTTGTGATTTTCTGCCTCTGAAAACTCCCTGGAGGGCCAGCTATGGGTGGGTTAAAACTCAATGGCAAAACAAAACAATTATATATTGTATTTCTAATTTTATTGGGAAATAAAGAGATCTCAAACAAGCAAAGTTCTTCTGAAAAATAGAAACAAAGTAGGAAGCATCACACTTCCTGATCTCAAAACCTACTACATAGCTTTTATAACATAGTTATCAAAACATCATGGTATAGGTACAATGATAGACACATAGATCAATGGAATCGAAGATCAATGGAATAGAATTGAGAACTCAGAAATCAACCCATCTACCTATGGTTAATTGATATTCAACAAGGAAGGCTAACCCATAAAACAAGGAAATGACAGCCTCTTTAACAAATGGTGCCAGTAAAACTGGATATCTACTTACAGAAAACGCAAACAAGATCCACATCTCCAAACACAAGGCCCAACTCTAAGTGGATCAGAGAACTCGGGATAAAACCAATAACTATAAAGAGCATCAGAGACAAAATAGGAACACATTTAGAAGCCCCAGATTGTGGCATGAACCATGATAGATGGAGAAATGACTGAAATTGTCAACAATTTCATCTTATGTGGATCCACAATCAATATCCTTGATGCCAGCAATCAGAAATCAGAAGACGTATTGCATTGGACAAGTCCACTGTCATGGAGCTCTCCAGAGTACTGAGAAGCTAAAGATGTTAACTTGAAGACTAAACGTGTGCCTGATTCAGGGCAGACTCTTTTCAATCACTTGCTATGGCTGCTGAGAGCTGGACAGTGAATAAAGATGGCAGAGGAAAAATTGATACCTTTGAACTGTGTTGCTGGAGATGAGTACTGAATATCCCATAGATTGCCAAAAGAACAAACAGATATGTCTTAGAGAAGGTGCAGCTAGAGTGTTCCTTGGAAGCAAAGACGATAAAACTTTGTCTCTCATATTTTGGGCATATTGTTAGGAGAGGTTATTCCTTGGAAAGGGATGTCATTCTTGGGAAGGTTGAGGGACAGTGAAGGAGAGGAAGACACTTAACCAGGTGGATTGTTACAGTGACAGCAACAATGTGTTTGAAGGTGTCAGAGACTGTGAGGAGGATGGCACAGAATAGGACAGGATTCAGGTATGTTGTTCCTAGAGTGGTTGTGGGTTGTATTCAACTTGAAGGCACCTAACAACAACAACAACAAACACAACAAAAAACACATTCTTTGGGCATGTTGCCAAGAGAGATTCATACTGCTTGGAAATTTGCAGGGACAGTGAAAGAGAGGGGGGATAGAGACAGCAATGGGATCAAGTGTCAGTGATTGTGAAGATGGCACAAAATAGGACAGGGTTCAGATCTGCTGTTCAGAGTCATTATGAGTCATACCTGACTGTTGTTATGTGCCATCAAGTCACCTGCAACTCATAGCGACCCTATGCACAACAGCCCTATATCCTGCTCTATACTGGGCCAAACTTATGTCTCTGACATACCTACTCCCATTATCCCAGTCAGTGAATCAATCCATCTCATTAACAGTTTTCCTCCCTTGTCCTAGAAAGCAGCAACATCAAGTGCACGAACAGGTTTACAAACAGCCAAAACGGCACAATCAGGAGAGGTTAAAATCAAAGAATGGGACCTTCTAAACATCCAATTCTTGTATGTATCAAAAGCTTTTCCAGTAGTATGAAAAGAAAATCCACAAACAAGGAAAATATTTGGCTATTACATTCCTGACTAGGGACTTACAACTAAAATTTACAGAATACTACAGTATCCCCATAAGAAAAACACTGATAATCCAATTGCAAAGTAGGCAAAAGAAAAGAAAAAAACCCAAAAAACACCAACAAACCCCTCTTCACCAAGGAGGATATTCAGATGGCCAAAAAATACATGAAGTAATGCTCAAAATTGCTAGCAATTAGAAAGATGCAAATTAAAACAACAATGTGGTATTCTTTCACTCCAGCAGTAATAGTAAAGTTTAACAGAGTAGCAAACAATAAATGTTGGCAAAGATGCAGAGATTAGAATTCACATGCAGTGCTGGTAGTGTACCATATAAAAAGACAAGCACTGTGGAAGGCATTTTTGCCATTTCATCAAAAAAATGAATACAGAAATCTTATTTGACCCAACTATTCCACTATACAGAGTATACACCAAAGAAATCAGAGGCAAGACATGAACAGATATATACATACCTATGCTCATTGCAATAATTGCTCTACAAGAGCAAGAAGATAGAAATAGCTCAAATGCTTATCAACAAATGGATATAAAAATTATGGTACTTTCAAACAATGGAAAGTATGCAGCATTAGAAAACAATGTGGACTTCAAAAAAATAACGCAGGTGAATCTAGGGGACATTATGCTTACTAAAATAACTCAGTCACAAAAATACAAATACTGTATAAGACTATTTCTGTGAAAACAGAGGGGTGCTGGGGATAGGGAGAAAAGAAATAGAATGTACAGACAATGAACACTCTAAAAGATTAGGGAAAGGGGAGGCCAACCTAGGAAGAATGAATGAATGGATTATGTGGACATTGTAATTAGCAACTTGGAACAGGATATATGTAACTGTTCACATGAAGAAGGGGAGGGGAGAAAGGTGAATGGGGAAAAGTTAGGACAGCATAGATTAGTGGACAGATGACTAGAGGGAAGGAATAGGCAAAATGCAGTGAGGATTTGATGAGATGTGGAAATAAAAGGCAATGATCAATTGTAATTAATATTATACAACATAATGTACATGAATGATTGTGTGAAAACCAATTGAAAAAACACTATGGCTTGCATCAGGCCCACCATAATCTTTGAACTGACATCCTTGGTCATGAGAACTTTAAAGAGATCTCTGACAGCAGATTTTCCCAAAGTAACACATCATTTGATTTCTTGACTGTGACCATGGGTGTCCCTTGTGGATTTAAGTAAAATGAAATTGTTGACAACTTCAATCTTTTCCCCCCATCAATCATGATGCTGCTTAATGATAAGGACTTTTGATAAGGTTCTATGATAAGGACTTTTGTTTTATTGATACTGAGATGTAATCCACATTGAAGGCTATAGTTTTGACTTTTGCAGTAAGTGCTTCAAGTTATCTTTACTTTCCCCAAGCAAGGTTGTATCATTTGCATAATGTAAGTTATTCATGAATATATCCCTCCAACCCTTATGCTACATGCTTCTTCATAGAGTCTAGTTTCTGCAATCATTTGCTCAGCATATGGTCTGAATAGGTAGAAGAAAGTAGAGAAGCCTGACACACACCTTTCATGATTTTAACCATGCAGTGTTCCTGTGTTCTGTTTGTAGAATTAAGTGTTCGGGGATTCTCATTCTTCTTGACGTTACCTATTATTTGCTATGATCCACACAGTCAAATGCCTTTGAATAGTCAATAAAACAAAGTAAACATCTTTCTGATATTCTCTGCCATGGCATCAGGAGTTTATTGTTCAAAATTGCTTTCCTAGCCATTGAATTTGGCTTTGCCATATGGATAAGTAGGAACATGCTTAGTCTTGGGGTGTGTTAGTCGGTCGACAAGGGGATTGGCTAGTTGTGCCATTAAACTGAGGGAATTTGGCAGCAGTAACTGGGAATCTCAAAACCAACAAGGAAGAGTAGTCAGCACACATCTTTTGGGGCTAGAGATTCCTATGCCAACCAAATGAAGATCTACATTAGCAGCAACAGCAGCCTCAGGGTAGAATCAGAGATCAGCATGAGACAGAACTGATTTGGGACTGCTCCTTGGAGCCAGATCCATAGGTCTTCACCACGCTTGCTGGAGGACTGATGGAAGATGCCATAACTGGCAGAACTAAGGGAAATTTGTACTACTGATATATGCTGTGAGGTTGAAGTTTGAATGTTCTCCAACCATGCTTGAGAACCTCTTTTGACTAAGGAACTGTATCCAGCTGCTAACCTGAATTATAACTTGTTAACTTCTCTAATAAACCCCATAACTCTGAGTATGGTTCTGTAAAGTTTGTGTACTCATTGCATTGGATTTTGGACACAGAACAACAAGATTGGTATTGGAACTAGTAAAAGTAGGTGCAGGCAATTTGGTGGGGAGGGGAAGGAAATGGAAAAGATCTGGGCAAAAAGACAGGGTAATGATGGGCAAGGTGCAATGGTGACTAATTTTCTAAAACTTCACCAAGTTGTGCCAAGAAATCTGGAGAACAACCACTTGGCCAACTGACTGGAAGAGGTCTATATTTGTTCCCATCCCAAAGAAGGGCGACCCAACTGAGTGTGGAAACTACAGAA
>NW_006399930.1:3417436-3437545 GCF_000299155.1 Elephantulus edwardii
ATGAAACACAAGATGAATAGTGTGAAACACAATACATAAAAACTTGGTAAGCAAACCAATTTTTTTTTTAAAAAAGAAGTAAGTGCAGGAACATGAGAGAACATGTGTGATCTTAGAAAAACTGGTTTTGTACTATGGCTGCTGTTGATGGGGACAGTTCACATTTTTGGAGTTAGACGCAGGACACGGCCATTCCCATGCCATCCTTGCACTCTTTACATCTACTTTTAGCCAAGGTCCGTCAGACATTTTCAGTGATATCTCTCTTTTCATAACCTCCTCTGACTCCAGCTTGAATTTCTGGTAGTTCCCTGGTAATGTGCTGTTCCAGCGATTTTTTTTTAAAGTTTAAAATAAAGCCTTATCTTAATTGTGATTGTTCCAGTGATTTTTTTTAAAAAAATAATCTCCACCACGGTTGTACTTGTCTGTGATATTAATGACATTATTTGATAATTTCTACATTTTTAATCACTTTTTTTAACATTTATGTGGTTTATTAAGGAAGTTAACATCTTCAATTCAGGTTGGAAGCAGAATACAAACTTTCTGTCTGGACTGGTTTCACTTAGTTTTACTAAATGGTCTACTGGACTATTTAAATGCAAATCTACTAATTTAGAAGCAATTTTTTTTAATGGGAACAAATATGGATCTCTTCCAGTCAGCTGAACAGGTAGCTTCTTCATATTTGCTGGCATAGACTTGTAAACACATCCAGGGCTATATTTGTTTCCTGAAACACCTCAACTGGTATTCAATTAATTCTTGGAGCATTATTTTTTGCCAATGCTTCAGTGCAGCTTGAACGTCTTCCATTGGTACTACTGGTTCTTCATCATATACTACTTTCTGAAATGATTTAATGTTGATCAATTCTTATTGGTACTGTGACTGTGTATTCTTTTTTATTAATTAATTTTAATGAAATTTTTCAGAGACTTTGGATTTCCATTCATTCACTGTAGCACTTTTTTTCCTGCCCAACCCCCACAGTTCACTCTTCTCTTTGAAAAGTAAAAGAAAAATTCTTTCATTGTTATACAATCCCTCCCCCTAGTCCACTCCACTATGCAGCCTCTATTCCGGACTTCTGTAATGACAATGATATCCACTCATATATCCCTTTTAAACAGTTCTCTCCCTCATTTGTTTCAATGCAGTTTCTATAATTTATCCCATCTTTCTCAATTTTCCCCCCAACCCCGATGTCAGTATGGTTTTACAACAGTGGCATTATGCAGTATTTGTCCTTTTGTGACTGAAATATTTCCCTCAGCATAATGTCCTCCAAGGCCATCCATTTTGTATAATATTTCATGAGTTCTTATTTTTCAATGCAGCATAGTATTCCATTGTGTGAATATACCACAGCTTCTCTATCCATTCCTTTGTTGATGGGCACTTAGGTTGTTTCCCACTCTTTGCTATTTTGAACAAAGCTGTGATAAACATGGGTATGTAGACTCTATGTATTCTTTTAATCTTCTTTTGATGTTTCCTGCATCATTCAGTATTTTTCCTGTGTAGTCTTTTTGCATTGTAACTTGATGCTTGAATTTGTTTTTCAAATCTTTCAGCCTGAGAAATGTTGAGTGTCTTCTTCCCCTTTGGTTTTCTAACCCAAGGGCTTTGCATGTTTCATTATGATACTCTGCTTTGTCCTCTAAAACTGTCCTTTGAAAGCTCTCTTACTTCAGCATTTCTTCTGCTTCTTTTGACTTTTCTCTATAGTAGTGCAATTTTCAGTCTTTTCCAACATTCATTTGGTCTTCTCTCTCTTGTCTTTGAAATGACCTTTTGAATCCTTGATGTCATTCCACAGCTCAACGCACCTTAAGATGGTAACTATGTTGAGTAACTTAGAATATTGAATTTCTTGTAGGTTGAATTTTGACTCCTCCAGAGTAAGTCCACAAAGTGATTTTGCATTTGACCTTCTATGAAATAAGGGTCTTCGCAGATGTGATTAAGGTCAGTATCATAGACTTAATTGTGTTCCCCCAAAATATAGGTATGTAATGATACAATGTAGAAGTTGTGTAATGGACCCCATACTCTGATAAACTAAATAGCCTTAAAAAGGTTAAGGATGGAATGTAAAGCTCCTTAATGGCATCACAGCTCTGAGCTGATGAAAGAGGAATTTCTTTAGTATTTGACTGGTAACACTTTTTATCTCACATAAGATAAAAGGTGTGCAAAGTGAACCTAGAGGAGAGAGCTCAGAACCACCAAGAACAAATTGCCAAGAATAAAGTGCTTTTTTTTTTCTGCACTAGAAAACTCTTTGGCACCAGAGAATGCTAAGAGATCCCCAAGGACAGCAGGCCTACAGATGTTGAAGGAAACCTTTTTCTAGGAGAGACAGAGAGAGAAGAGAGAAGAGAGAGAGAAGAGAGAAGAGAGAAGAAAGAAGAGAGAAAGGACAATGTCCCCTGCTGGCCCAGTTGATTTGAACGGCTAGTCTCCCAAACTAGGAAAGAAATTTGTAGGGGTGATAAGCTTGTTAAAGCCAATCACTGGTGCTATGTCTATCAGGGAGCATTGGTGGCCTAGTAGCAAGAAGCTGTGTAATCCCATCAACAGTTTTTAGGCAGGAGAAGGATCTGAAAACCTGTTGGAGGGTCAGCTATGTGTCAGTTCTGCCTGTCTGGTACACAACAACACATAAAATGAAGACAATAGAAATCTTAAAAAAGGATCATCTTAAAAGATTGTTGTTGGCAGATGTAGTAAAATAAACTACAACTCATAGTAACCTTATAAAAAAGTGATGAGAACTTTATCCTGCACTATTCTCATGACTACTGTCATGTTCAAGCTCATGTTGTAGTCACTGTGCCAATCCACCTTGTTGAGGGTCTTCCTCTCTTTCACTATTTTCCTATACACTTTTAATTAGGGTGGCCCTAAACCAAAATTTATGGTGGTCTAGTGGCAAGAAGTTGCACTGCAATCCGGAAGGCACAGGGTTCTGAGGCTACTTAGCTGCTCCCTGGGAGAAGGATGGGCAATCTCTTTCCATGTGATTAACTAACTGCCTCCGAAAATCCACTGGAGGGTCAGCTGTGAGTTGGTTCCAACACTGTGGTACTCAACAACAACAACAACATTAGAGATCTTTAATAGTTCTAGAAAAGCAGAGCCATAGAGACACAGAAGGCTATGTGAAGACTGAGGCAGAAATTGGAGTTGTATGGCAGGAGTGGTATCCATTTCCTAAACAACTTTCCTCTGGAAACTCTATGAACTTTGAAAAATGATGATAGCTATACAAAGGCTTCAGGCCTTTTGTTCATAGGGTTGCTATGAGTGGTGCTCGACTTAACGGCAATCAACAACAAAAAACTTAGATCACCAAGGACTGCTAGAATCTAAGAGACAGTCATGGAATACATTTCTCTTTGATTCTCAGAGGGAAATAACCCTGAAGATATCTCTATTTTGGACTTTCATGTGCAGAGCATTGAGAGACTAAATATGCTTTATTTTAAGCTATCAAGGTTCTGGTAATTTGTTAGGGCAGCTTCTACATATCCAAGGTTTATCATTTAGATGTCTTTCCTAGTCCATCATTATCTCTTTATTTTGTGCTGAAGTAATTATTGTATTAAGGAGAGAGGATTAGAATAGGATACAAGCCCCACCCTACTATGTAAGCTCATGGGAGCTCAGCACTAGCTGCTTTCTCTTGGGGAACACTTGCCTGGGCCACAGCATCCAGCCTCCATTACCCACAGCCACCATCCAGCTACACAACTGACAGTCGACAGGATCCCGGCCCACCGTTCACCAGTTTCTCCAAAATCAGCCTGCCTATTGATGGTCACGTGACCAGTCTGAGCCTTTGTGAGTTCTGGTGAATCACCAAACACACAGGCCATAGAGGAATTTAGGAACTGAGCCACAGATGGAGCTGTTAATGTTAGAAATTATGGACTTATACAGCTGGTTAAGTATTTAGGACTTCTGAACTGAGACTTCTTATAGTCTGCCATTAATCTTCTTGTTGTTGTTGTATATGCGCAAGCGACTCATAGCGACCCTAGGTATAACAGCCCTAAACTCTGCTCTGTCCTGTGCCAATCACACCGTTTCCAATACACCCATCCCGATTACCCCAGTCACTGAATCAATCCACCTCATAGAGGGCCTTCCCCTCCTGTGCTGTTTCTCCACCCTTCCAAGCATGATGTCCCTCTCCAAGGACCTGTCTCTCCTCACAACATGTCCAAAGTATGTTAGACGGAGCCTCAGAATCCTTGTCTCCAAGGAGCCGCCCAGTTTAATCCTTTCCAAGGTTTTGACCTTTCTATTAATCTTAGCAGGATGAATTATGAGAACTCAGCCCTAGGAAACTAATATACCATCCAAAGAACCATAAACCCTGAGTAATAATATTATTTACTGTTTAGCTGTAATGTTTAGAAATGTAAAATAAATGGTCCAAGTATTTGAACTACATTCTCTACACTATATGAATTAGGTAAGTATTGGATATTTCAAGAATTCAGTAGTAGTGGAGAATATGCCCAATGCCTAATTTTTGTAAATATTTATTAATCAAAGAAGAATTCTAGAAACACAGATCTGCTGGAAGTTATGTGAAATGATTATTTTGCCATATTGCCAGAAAGCAAGATAACTGGGAGCTATTTCTACTATCATTTACCTATGAAAATACATGTTTTATTTCCTCATATATAAAATGGAGCCACTAATGCCAGATAATGTTAAGAAGACAAGATAATAGAAAGCACCTAGTGACAAATAATATTATGGTAAAGATCACTTTCTAAAACTGCTCTATAAATGCTGGGCGTTTTATCATGCAACCTCAGACGGAGGAAGGAAGCTAACATTTATTTAGCTTCTTCTAAACACCAGGAAGGTGTGTTTAAGTTAACTTTGCTTCCCATACCACTTCCTTAAACACACCCCTTCTACAAATACAGTTTAAAATACTCACATTTTCACTCACTGTAGTGGCTTTTGATGTAGAATCATTCTTCCTGTTAGTGGAATATAAAAGACAATATTTACTAAATTGTCACTTTCAGCTCAGAGACACATATTCTTTTTTAGTTAATGTTACTCTGATATATTTTCTCAACAGGAAGACAAACATTTATGTTAGCCAGGTAAAACAAGTCAACACTCCTCATGAACTCTCTTATATTTATAGGTGTTACTGACAGAAAAAGCCATGCACAAAACCTCCATGCAGTCAGATGTAACAGATTAGTATATCAATCTGTTTGTTTAGCAGAAACCAGGCATTTTTTTAACTTATTAATACTGAACATTTGAGTGTCTAGTTTTATGTTAATTATTTTACATTCAAAATTCGACTTTTCAATTGAAATTTTATGTGGTGGGTAAAGTCTTAGTCATTTCATTCATTTTTAAACAAATTTTGAGGGCCATGGATTTGAAAACTAAGAGATGTGTTTGAGCATAAAGATAATTAGCCCAGAATGTTGCATGAATTGGCAGAGGCACTGTTATTAAAATAATAATAGTCCAATAATGTGCCCTTTCCCCCTCTGTAAGGTGCTGTCTCTTTTCTCCAATGAATTTCTGTTTTTCCCAGCAATAGTAAAACTTTTCACAATAGACCGAGAGTAGGGTCAATATACAATCAGGTTTGCTCCACTTTTCTGAAGCATCCCCTTTGCTTATTAGCTAGTCCTGATAACTTGAATTTCATATTAAACTTATATTGAGATATTTGTGAGACCTAGAGAACAAGATGAGGAGGAAATCTGGGAAGAGAAAATTAAAGGCAGATAAGGTTTCGAATGAAAGTATCTGGAGGCAAAGCAGCTGATATATAGGGGAATGCTTACAAGACAAATTTGAGTCATTGTTTCTGTGTGAATGAAAAAACCCTTAAGCCCATCAAAAGACATTTCATTGACTGACTCATAGCTTCATTGGGTTTTCAAGGCTATAAATCTCCCAAAAGGAGATTGTTTATGTTTTTCCTGAGTAGCTGCTGGTGAATTTGAACCACTTGAGAGTTTCAGCCTTTGGGAATATTGTTACCTCCCGAAGGATTATGCCAAACAAGTGCACATAAACTGGGGACTTTGGTTATCGCAGCCACAGTCATTCAGAATTGGCTTCTTAATGTCTATCTCCAGCTAGAATACTTTCCTAAACCCACTCCTCTGAAAATGTTCTACACTTCAGTGCACAGGAACTCTATATTTCTCAAACTTCAGAGTCATCTCTTTTCTTATAACTTGCACCTTAGACTCCTCCATATCAAAGCTCTTACCAAGTAAATTCTGATTCACAGTAAACTCATAGGAGAGAGCAGAACTGACATAAAGAGTTTCCAAAGCTGTAATCTTTAATAAGTAGACTGGGAGATTTTTTTGGTCTCTTGTTGAATAAATGCAAACAGCCAACCTTTCAGTTAGTTGCTTAACCACTGCACCACCAAGGTTTTAACTCGCATCTAATCCGTCAATGACTTGCTGAAAATATATCCAGAATCCTATCATCATCACCATCAAGTAGCACAACTTTGGTCCCAGGGTCACCTCTCTTGTTCTTAGCAGAATACTCTGTATGAGCCTCTTCAGAATTAAGATAATGCTACACCCATACTCTAAACTCTCTGATAACTTCCCAATTTACTCAGAACCAAAGCCAAGGTCCTCATAGTTGCCAATGAAGGCCTCTGAATCTGGTCTCATTTCTGCTCAGATCTCGCCCAGGCTCTTCTTCCTTCCCTCACTCTACTCCTAGCACATTGGTCCTCTTGCTGTTGTTCTTAGATGCTTCAGGAATGCCTGGCCTCACCATCTTTCCATGTGTTCTCTCCCCTCTGTTTGAACACTTTTTTTCAATAGATGCTTGCCATCCCCTCGCATGTCTTTGTCAAGTATCAGCAAGGTCTTCCCTAACCACTAAGGTTATAATCATCACTCTTAACCAGTATTATCTCTATCCTCATCACTGTTTTCTTTTTCTCCATAATTCTTATGTCTCATCTGATATGCAGTACTCTAAACTCATGGTGGTTGAGTTGATTCTGATTCCCAGTGACCCTAATGGACAGAGCAGAATGGCAGTAGGGCTTACAAGGCTGTAATCTCTGATGGCCTAGTGGCAAGAAGCTGCACTGTAATACTGAAGGCACACCAGCTGCTCCGTGGGAGAAGGATGGGCAATCTCTGCCCTTGCGATTTACTGCCTCTGAAAACCCACTGGAAGGTCAGCTATGTATGCATTGATTCCGACTCTACAGTATACAACAACAACAATCACTACTGAAGTAAATTGTCTTATATTTCTCCTGTGGAAAAGCTGACGAACTTTTTGGTTAGTAGCCCAGCGCTATGACAACTGCACCATCAGGTCTTCTTTAATATGTGCAGAGTTTATGTATTTGTGTACCCATTCCCTTCTCTACTAGATTATCAGCTCCATTGGATGGAGTTTTTCTTCGATTTTATTTTGTACTAGGTCTCTAGTCATGATAGCACTGTTGGTCAAGAAATATCCATTGATTTAAAAAAACCAAAACAAACAAACCACACAACACAACCCAAATATAAATAAGTGAATTTTTTTAGTAATTTTCAACTTAGTGAAATGCAACAAATGACTATCGAAAGAACTACTAATGCAATGTCTATCAGTCAAACTACTGAACCTATTTAAGTCAAATTACTGAACATACTTATCTAAGTAATCAAACATCATTTCCAAGCAGGCACGAGAATGAGTTACAATGTATTTTTAGATGCACTTGGGTAGCTTTTCATTAGGATTCACTCAATAAAATCCTCTTTTCCACTGAGTCATGGCTGACTCTCCATCGAGATTTTGGAGGTTGTAAATTGCATCAGAGGAGATTGTCCATCTGTCTCCTGTGGAGCTGCCGATGGACTAGGTCACCGGGGCTCCCTAGGATTACATCTATACAAGTCTCCCATATTTCATAACTAAACAAAAGGTTAACAGAAAATTAGCAGTTATAGGGGGGAAAAGGCATGAATTTTGAATAAAGTGTACTTACTGAAAGGTAGTTTCTTCTACAAAAGAAAAAATACATATCATTAGTGAAAGAGTTAATAATACAGCATGACATAAAGTAATATAAACATGAGCTAGAGCATATTGTTTTTTTCTTAATATTAATACTAATTTGTTACTTGTATTTTCTAAATTAAAGGTTGTCAAACTTTTCAGCAATCCAGATTATTATTGTCATTAGGTGACGTCGGGCCAAGTATAACTCATAGTGACCCTATGAACTGCAGACCAGAACCTTGACCTAACTTGTGCCATCCTCATCATCTCCGAAACATGGGAGCCCACTGCAGCTTCACTGGGTTAATCCATCTTATTGGAGTTGTCTTTTCCTTTTCTGACTTTTCATCTTTCCAATAATAATGTCCATTTCCAAGAAAAAGCCTCGCCAAGCAACATGTCTAAAGTATGAAAGAAGCCTCCTTATCTTTACCTTCAAAAAGCACTCTGGCTGCACTCTTTCCAAAATATATCTGTCCTTTTGGCAGGACATATAATACTTAGTCCTCTTCACCAGCACCACAACTCAAAGGCATCAATTTTTGTGTCATCCTTATTCATTGTGACGTACACAGTAAGTTATTAAGAAGACTATGGCCTGAATCTGGTATACCTTAGTCTTTAAACTGATAGCATTGCTTTTTATTTTCTTTTCTAAATTTATTTTTCTACTAGTTTATTTCTTTTCCTGTTTAGAAGGGGTCGTAGTACTAGGGATATTGTAGCTGATGTTAGATGGATCTTAGCTGGAAGCAGGGAATACCGGAAGAATGTCTGTGTTTCATTGATTATGCAAAGGCATTTGACTGTGTGGATCATAACAAACTGTGGCTGACTCTGAGAAGAATGGGAATCCCAGAACACTTGCTCGTTCTAATGCGAAACCTATACTTGGACCAAAAGGCAGTCATCAGAACAGAGTAAGGAAACACTGCATGGTTCAATATTGGGAAAGGCATACGACAGGGATGTGTCCCATCCCCATACCTTTTCAACCTGTATGCAGAACAGATTATCCGAGAGGCTGGGCTCTATGAGGAGAAGCGTGGGGTCAAGATTGGTGGAAGATCTATTAACAATCTGCATTATGCAGATGACACAACCCTGCTTGCTGAAACTGAGGAGGACCTCATGCACTTGCTGCGAAGGGTCAAGGACTGCAGCCTTCAGTATGGACTGAGGCTCAATGTCAAGAAGACAAAGATTCTCACCACTGGACCAACTGGCAGCATCAGGATGGATGGCGAAGAGACTGAGATTGTTAACAACTTCAGTCTGCTTGGCTACATGGTTAACACTCTCGGCATCAGTAGCCAGGAAATCAAAAAACGTATTGCGATGGGAAAGTCTGCTGTTAGGGACCTCTCCAGGGTACTACTGAAGAGCAATGGTGTCACTTTGGAGACTAAGGTGCATCTGATACAGGCTATGGTCTTTGCCATCACTTGTTATGCATCAGAGAGTTGGACAATGACTAAGGAGGACAGAAGGAGAATTGATGCCTTTGAGCTGCGGTGCTGGAGAAGAGTATTGAATGTACCCTGGACTGCCAAGAAAACAAACAGATTCATCCTGGAGAGGGTTACACCAGGCTGCCGCTTGGAGGCAAGGATTCTGAGGCTTCGTCTGACATACTTTGGACATGTTGTAATAAGGGAGAGGTCCTTGGAGGGGGACATCATGCTTGGGAGGGTGGAGGGACAGCACAGAAGGGGAAGGCCCTCTATGAGGTGGATTGATTCAGTGACTGGGGTAATCGGGATGGGTGTGTCAGAGGCAGTGAGATTGGCACAGGATAGAGCAGGGTTTAGGGCTGTTGTACATAGGGTCGCTATGAGTAGCAAGAGACTCAACGACACATTACAACAACAACAACTAGTTTATTTACAAAATTTGAATACAAATATGAATTAATTCTTTCAATTTCCTTCACCGCCCCCCCCCACCCATCAAATTGTACAACCCAATGATTAATCCCCTCTTCCCCCTGCACATCCATATCCCTCTGCTTCCAGCCTCTCCCACCCCTCCTGGATCCTTATACTCATTCTATAATAATGGTTTCATACAATATTTATCCTTAAGGGACTGAGTTAGTTCACTCAGCATAATGCTCTCCAGTCCCTCCCAAGTTAGGTAATAATTTACAAAGTTATTTCTGCTACATGCTGCATAGAATAGCATTGCTTTTAAGTATTTTGGAGAGCTCCCTGATAGTGGACTTGCTCAAAGAAAACAATCCAGATAGCAAACTTTTTATTTAAGCTTTTTATACAAAGAGGCAAAAGTTATAACCTAGATTCTTATTAAGATGAAATTTTCAAAAATAACCTTATTGATGAACTTTTAAATGTACTAATAATCACAGAAGTTTTGTAATACATGTCTACTAATGAAAAGAATGAAATTCCTTTAGGGGAGACTCTCCTAACTGGAATACAGAGTTAACATATATTATCATTACATAGATTGCAGATATCCATCTATAAAAATTATTCTTCACTTGCAGGCTACAGAAACATAGTAGGCCAGATTTGGCTTATGGGCCATAGTTTGCTATTCACATTTTAAATGTAGGCTCAAGAAAAGAATTCATTTTAAATAGATTTTCTGCCACTTGAAAATGGGAGTAAGACCTTATTAGCTAACTCAGTGCCATCGAGTCAGAATCGACTTATAAATGATTCTCCAGCAGGTTGTTTGGAGGCTGTAAATCACATAGAAGGAGATGGACCATTGTTTCCTCTCAAAGCAGCAGGTAGATTTGAACTATCTATCTGCCTTTGAGTTCGCAGCACAACTTCCTATCCACTAAGTCACAAAACTCATTCTTAGCTAGTGATGTCTTATTATGTAAGAAAATGCTTTAGTTAATTTCTTATATTTGTTAATTAAATCCTTATTAAAAACACTGTAACAACTGTTTAGAGAGTTATTCAAGAAAAAACAGACTTAACAACGTTAGAGTTGTTTCTGATGACAGGAATTTCTAAATAGCAATCTTATCTCTTTGTTCTTCCACAGATAGCCAGTAGGGGACTCAGCTGAGTTCTGTTTGTAAAACTGCATTACACTGGACTAGAATGAACACTCTATACAAGAATAATTATTATCAGTCACGAAGCAGTAATAAATTATAAGGAATTCTTTGGAAACTATGTTCATGGAAACAATTTACAACACATGACTCGTGTTTGTGAGTATATTATATATATTTTATAGAGATGTTTAGAAAAGTCTTTTAAATTTGTTTCATTTTAGCATAAAATATTTTAAAACCTAAATTCCACAATTCATGTTCCATTAAATGGTGCCACTGGAATTAATAAGTGTTCTCCAGATTTTGAGTGCTCAGATGATTTTAAAGATTGGGAGTAAAGAAATGTATCAAGAGGAAAAAAATTATTTTTAATTCTTAAGAGAACAAACAGGTTCATCCAAGAGAGGGTGAGACCAGGATGCTCACTGGAGGCAAGGATTCTGAAGCTTCATCTGACATACATTGGACATGTTGCAAGGAGCAATCAATCAGTGCTTGGAGAGGGACATCATATTGGGAGGGTGGAGGGACAGTACAAGAGAGGAAGACCCTCGATGAGGTGGATTCATTCAGTGACTGGGGTAATGGGGGTAGGTGTGTCAGAGACAGTAAGATTGCCACAGGGTAGAGCAGGGATTAGGGCTATTGTACAAAGGGTCTCTATGAGTCACAAGTGACTTGATGGTACAACAACAACAACAACAACATCTCAATCAAATATATTATTTCAGTACCTGGGGGGTTTGGGATTTGAAGTTAAAATACCTGTACACTTGAAAAAAAAAATCCTTATTCAGAAGCAAGTCTAAAGAAATAAGTCTAATTTTTCTTAAACAGAAATAACAGTGTTTCCTTCTAATTACAGTTGTGGTAAATTTTCATTTACTATTTCATTCTTCTACATTGAAAACACTTTTCACTGATTTATTTTGATGAAATTCCTTATCCTAAATCTAGAAACTCTTATAGTGAAATCTATTACCCTTCCCTTAAAAATACAAAGATCTTAACTATACATATTATTGTTCTGTTACATATATGTTGTTGTTGTTATGTGCCTTTGAGTCAACTGCAACCCTATGAACTAAACTTTACCCTATCCTGACCCAAACTCACTATTTCATACACACCTGACCCCATTGCCACATTGTGTCAATTCATCTCATCTCGTGTCTTCCTCTCCTGCACTGACCCTCTACTCTTCAAAGAATGATATCTTTTGTGAAAAAACAATGCATTCAAACTTTCTAAATAAATCAAGTATTATAAAAAAATGTAAAGTTTTTCTTAAAAGAGATTGCTATCTTTCTCCAAGGACTCGTCCCTCCTGATGACAGACCAACAGTATGTGAGACAGAGTCTTGCACATGAATGCCCAATAGTTTGAGCATATTTTCTTAAAAATGTTAACAGCATTAAAAATTTTAAGAGCATTAAAAAGCCTTGATCATGTTTGAAAAAAAAAATCCATTTCTCCAAAGAGCAAATAGGTTTCACCTTCTCCAGGACAGACTTATCTGTTCTCTTGGCAGTCCACAGTATGCCCAATACTCATCTCCAGTACCACAACTCAAAGCATCGATTCTTTTACTGTCATCTTTATTTACTGTCCAGCTCTTAGATGCATGGCAAGCAATTAAAAAGAATATGGCCTAGATCAGATGCATCTTAGTCTCTTGACTGACATCGTTGCTCTTTAGCACTCTGGAGAGGTCCCTGGTAGCAGATTTTCCCAATGTAACTAAATTTTTATTTCCTTTCTGAGGAGCCGCAGCACCCAGACCCATACTAGGAAGCTAGGCTGCTGAGTCTGGTGGCAAACAGAGCCAGGCCAGGAGCCACATGGAGCCACAGCATCTAGATAGATGCTGAGGAACTGGGTGCAGGGCTCATATGACCATCTTTGATGGTGAGCACACAGACTATGGACAGGAGTGACTGGAGTTAGTTTGAGGCCTCACAGGGGTTGGAGCATGGTGAGGGGAGAGGTGTGGAAAAGCAATGCCAAGTTGCCAAATTTATCTGTATTGGGGAAATGTCTGCATGTTGCTGTTCTAGATATAGATATATAGATAGATATAAATAGATAGATTATAGACATATAATAGATAGATAGATAGATAGACAGACAGACAGACAGCCTTGTCTATCACATGCTCTTTTGAGTATGGTGCTTGTCTGTCAGATGCTGTACTAAAGTGAAACTCACAAACTAAGAGATTAATAGAAGCAATGGCCATCCACTTCTGAAATAAGAGGCCTTCATACACCCTAAGAAATGTTACGTGTGTGCACACCTATAAATACCTCCCCCGGTGGCAGTTCTCTCCCAGGAACACTGTAATCCAGGGGTTCCTCTGAAATCTTAGGGGATCACCCCAACATTTTTATAAAGAGGCAATCTGCCCTCTGCTTTCCTAAGTACTACACCATCTATCTGCTTGTTATCTTGGATATTTTCTACATTAGAAAATTGATGAAAAATATTCTCCAGCATCTGTTAGAACCTCTTAAGAAGAAACAGTGTCTAATTAAAAAACTTTGTATTTCCATAGGAAGTTGTCTATGAAAGAAAGATGGAATTTACTCACTTGAAAAGTAGCCTTTCCTCTGAGCGTAGCATACACCAAGGCCACAAACGGAAATCACTAAGGCCACAACTACTACAGCTGCTATGATGCCACTTATATTAAGATCATCTGGAATGGGAAATTAAGCGCAAGTAATTAATGTCAAATAGATGGACAGATGCAGTTATCCAAAAAAAGAGCTCTCTTCTATGGCTCTATACACGGAGAATTTAACACTTTTAAAAAAAAAAAATTCAAAGATATATATTGTTTGAAATGTAAATATCTTTACTATATAAAACTGTTAGAAATTAAAATGATGAAAAAAGATATACAATATAAATAATGACCAAAAGAATTATAATTTCATTATTGTAAAAATAATATAAAATATAAGGCAAGAGATTTCACAATAACAAAAGGCCAATTAAATAGAAAGATGAAGAAAGAACTTTACACTTTTCTTTTTTTTTTTTTAATTTTATTACCGTCAAACCAGATCTGACTGGTACAGGAAGAGAATGTCCCTCCTTCCCCGGTGGAGCATCTGGTGGATTCGAACTGTGCGCCTCTGGGATTGTAGTTGCAGCTCCTTGCCACTAGGTCACCAGAGCTCCCCAGAACTTTACACTTTTAAAGCTTGTTAAAAAATTAGTTTCCAGAACATATTAGAGGCGATGTATGATTGAATATTATGGTTAGAACAGGAGTCCAGAATTAAGGTTGCACAGAGAAGTGTACTCTGTGCGGGGTGAGGGGAATTGTATACCAATGAAGGAATTTTTTTTTTCTTTTTCTTTACAAAGAGAGGAGCGAACTGGTGGGGCAGGTAGAAAAGTGCAGCAATGAATGAATGGAAATCCAAAAACTCTGTAAATGTTTATTAAAATTAATTTTAAAAAATTGTTTCCAGTGGAATACTACTCAGCACTGGAAAAACAGGGAACTCATGAAATAATTATACAAAATGGGTGACCCTGGAGGACATTTGCTGAGTGAAATATTTCAGTCAGAAAAGGACAAATACTGCATAATGCTACTATTCTAAAACAGGACTGACATCAGGGTTGAGGGAAAACTAAGAGGGAATGAGTAATGTACACTGCATTGAAACAGATAAGGGAAAGAACTGTTTAAAAGGGATATATAATTAGGTATTATTTGCATGACATGAGTCCAGAATAAGAGCTGCATAGTAAAGTGGATGGGGGAGGGGGATTGTATAACAATGAAAGAATATTTTTTTCTTTTCAAAGAGAAAATGAACTGGGGGGGCGGAGAGGAGGGCAGGGAGGAAAATGAAAATGTGCAACAATGAATGAATGGAAATCCACGTTCTCTATAACCTTTCATTAAAATCTCAATAAAAAAGTGCAACAATGAATGAATGGAAATCCACAATCTCTGTAAATGTTCATTGAAATTAATAATACAAAAACAAAACCAATAATAAAAAAACAAAACCAATAATAAAAAAAGAAAAAAATTTTCTAGGACATGGATCAAAATTGATTGAAAAATATTTACTGAACTAAGTTTTGCAAGAATCAAAAGTTTAGGAAAGTGCTAAGATTCAGAAATAAAATCTATGGTATTTGCTTAGATTCATTAGGACATGCAATAATAGGATTCAAGGGACTGAATATCAGAATTCATAGGATTGACGTAATCTTAGAGGTTAAATTTAATTTACTCTCGGGGAGCTCTGGTGGCTTAGTGTCAAGAAGCTGCACTGCAATCCCAGAGGCGCACAGTTCAAATCCACCAGATGCTCTGCCGGGGAAGGAGGGACAATCTCCTCCTGTACCAGTCAGATCTGATTTGACGGTTGTGGTTGTTGTTATGTGCCGTCGAGTCGTTTCCGACTCATAGCGACCCAATGCACAACAGCCTAAACCCTGCCTTATCCTGCGCCAACCGCACCCCCTCTGACACACCCATCCCGATTACCCCAGTCACCGAATCAATCCGTCTCATAGAGGGTCTTCCCCTCCTGTGTTGTCCCTCAACCCTCCCAAGCATGATGTCCCTCTCCAAGGACCCGTCCCTCCTGACAGCATGTCCAAAGTATGTCAGACGAAGCCCCAGAATCCTTGCCTCCAAGGAGTAGCTTGGTTTAATCCTCTCCAAGATGAATCTTTGTTTTCCTGGCAGTCCATGGTACATTCAGTACCCTTCTCCAGCACCACAGCTCAAAAGCATCCACTCTCCTTCTGTCCTCCCTAGTCATTGTCCAACTCTCTGATGCATAACAAGCGATTGCAAATACCATGGCCTGTATCAGGCGCACCTTAGTCTCCAGAGAGACACTGTTGCTCCTGAGTACTTTAGAGAGGTCCCTAACAGCAGACTTTCCCATCGCGATACGCTTTTTGATTTCCTGACTGCTGGTGCCAAGAGTGTTGATTGTGGAGCTGAGCAAACTGAAGCTGTGAACAATCTCAATCTCTTCGTCATCCATCCTGACGCTGCCAATTGGTCCAGTGGTGAGAATCTTTGTCTTCTTGACATTGAGCCTCAGTCCATACTGAAGGCTGCAGTCCTTGACCCTTCGCAGCAAGTGCATGAGGTCCTCCTCAGTTTCAGCAAGCAGGGTTGTGTCATCTACATAACGGAGATTGTTAATAGACCTTCCACCAATCCTGATGCCACAATTCTCCTTATAGAGCCCAGCCTCTCGGATAATCTGCTCTGCATACATGTTGAAAAGGTATGGAGACAGGATGCATCCCTGGCGTACACCCTTCCCAATTTTGAACCATGCAGTGTTACCCTGCTCTGTTCTGACTACTGCCTCTTGGTCCAAGTATAGGTTTTGTATTAGCACAATTAAATGTTCTGGGATTCCCATTCTTCTTAGAGTCAGCCACAGTTTGTTATGATACACACAGTCAAATGCCTTTGCATAATCAATGAAACACAGATAGACATTCTTCTGGTATTCTCTGCTTTCAGCCAAGATCCATCTAACATCAGCAACAATATCCCTAGTACCACGACCCCTTCTAAACCCAGCCTGGACTTCCGGCAGTTCTCTGCTGATAATAATAAAAAAAATTAAAAAAATTAATTTACTCTCACATCTCTTGATACTGACTGAAAATTATTTTGTAGTATCTGCTACATCAATTTCTAAATAATGAAAAACCTCACTTAGGATTAAAGTAAGCCTCTGGCACTGTTATTCAGTAAAAGCAATTATCAGAACCATCTTTTTAAAATTTATGTATGTCTCCACACGTGCACACACCTATTAGTAAATCAGATTCAATCGAGTAGAAGAGATGAAATCCTGTGAGATGTTTTCTGGGGTTCTGGTGAAATAGTCTACAGGAAGATGCACCACTAACACAAAGGCAGCACCTCTCTGGTGGTGCGACTCCACCAGTAGCTGAGGGACAAAGATGGGCACTCTCCTTCCGTGCAGTTGATAGCCTCAGAAACCCAATGCAGACGGGCCCAGCTCCACAGCACTGGGTGAGTAAGGCTTTTCACATTGCTATTACATTAGATTGCTAGTATAAGGCAATAAAATATTTTTATTATTCAAGTGTGAAATCACTATCTGTTACTAATCTTTCTAGTGTTTCTCATGCACATTCAGCTACCAACAATTAGATGATCAATCTTCCAAGGTTAGTATTTTTCTAAGTTGGGAACTATACCAAAATACCTGCATTCACACCATTAATAAAATTATTAATATTATTTTTTAAAGGAAAGAACCATGTAACTGGTTATTACGCACTTCCCTTTATCTAGTGCATTTAATTAGCACGTGTTGTGTGTAGCATTCAACAACACATCAATCAACCTTAACATTTTATTTGGGTTAC
This sequence comes from Elephantulus edwardii, assembly GCF_000299155.1. Lineage (NCBI taxonomy): Eukaryota > Metazoa > Chordata > Mammalia > Macroscelidea > Macroscelididae > Elephantulus > Elephantulus edwardii. Next base: position 3,434,935 of record NW_006399930.1, read on the forward strand.
ATTCCTCCATCTTGCCAGTAGTGATCTCATTACCCACATTCATTTATCATTTAGGTACTTTTAAAGCTTTGGTGATCTGGTGCCAAAAGGCATGAGTTCAAATGCACTAACTGTTGCATGGAAGAAGAGTGGGCAACGTTCTTCCTCCCTTTCAATTTAGTACCTCTGAAACGTTAGGATGGCGCACACATACACACAGTAACTATATGCTTAAAGGAGCTCTGATGACCTGGTGATAAAGAGATATGTTGCCCAACCAGATTAAAATCACCCACCTTTGGCTTGGTAGTATAACTTGCTATCCACTAGGCCAACTGAGCTCTCTCCAGAGTTGTAGATGACTCACAGCAACCCTATGAATGAAAGACCTGAACACTTGCATAACTTTCATCATTTCTTCATGTTCATGGGTTTTAGCCTTGGAAATCCTGTGGGGTCGCTTTACTCTTCCCTACAGGTTTGCTGAGAATCGGAGTTGACTTAATGGCAACAAGTTTTAGAGTATCACATTAGTAATTTCAGATATTTTGAAGCAGTGTACAGTTTGGGAAGATTTCTTTTACAGGAAAAGATGGTGAAATTTCATCTCACTTACTTTGGGTATTATTTCAAGAGGAACCAGTCATGAGAAAGATATCATACATGAAAAAGTTGAGGGTCAACAAAAGAGAAAAGACCTTCATGAGGTGAATCAATACAATAACTATTACAATGACCTAGAGCATGACAGAGATCTAAGGAGGGTGCACAGCAGGCCAAGGTTCATATTGATGTTCACAGGATTGCTATGAGCCATGGTTGACTTGATGGTGACTAACAACAACAGCTGATCATAAAAATTTTCTGATCACAAAAATTTTATTAATATTCATAGTGTTGTTAACTGTCTCAGCTACTTCTAAAGTCAGGCGTCTCGATGGCACATAAGAACAACTTCTAAAATATTAAGTGTAATTTAATTCAAGTGTAGAGCAGTGTTGGTGGTGTTAGGTGCCATTGAGTTGGAACCAACCTGTAGCTGGCTATATTGAGACTGAGATACAGGAAAATCAAGTAAATGACTCAAGACCTTGTGGGCAGAAAGTGACAAAACTGGGTTTCAAACCACCATACAAACTCTCTGACCTCAAGAAATACACAGACTTCAAAACTTTGTTTTTGTTTAAAAGATTACTGTATTCAGGTTGTCAACAGAAGAGCAACAGAATGTGAAAAAAAAAACCTGAAAAAAAGCAAATAACACTGCTAAATATTCTTGGTCTATGCTATGGACTGAACTATGTACACCCACAGAAATGTAGAGGTCTTCACCCCTGACCCTAAGAATGTTATCTTGCTTGGAACTGTGGGCTTTCTTTTGTTATGCAAATGAAGCCTTAGGAGAACCTCTTTCATTGCTGCCTCATTGCCAACTCCCTAGCCACCAGAGCTCTTAATACCAGAATGTTGTTGTTGTTAAATAACACTAAGTCAGAACAATCTCATAGCTGACCCTCAACCAGGTCTCCAGGGTCAGTAAATTGCATGGGCGATTGCCCGTCTTTCTCTGGTGGAGCAGGTGGTGGATTCAAATCGCATTCCTTTGGGATGACAGGGCAGATCCTTACCATTAGGCCACCAGAGCTCCCTTAGTAGGTTCTAAATCTACCAATTTCTGAGTGGCATCTTATAAAAAAAAGGAAAACAGACACAGCTACAGTGGGAAGATAGATGTCATGCAGCAAAGTCTTGCCAATGGGAATGTCAAGGGTCACCAGTAAATACTAAAAACTAGAAGATAGACTCCCAGAAGAAACTGACATAGCTAAGATCCCAACTTGGACATATATTCTCTAGAGTTGTGAGAAAATAAATTTCTGCTCTTTAAAATTGCCTGTTATTGATATTTTTTTTTGTTATGACAGCACAAATTAATGAAAGTAGCCTATGTGGGAGATGGGTTAAAAACATCATCTTTGACTTTTTCTGTACATTTTGCCAAGCAAAATTTTAACACTCCTCATGTTTATTTATCCTCCAAATCCTTCAGTCCTTTCATACTCCATGCTCTATCCAATCATAAATATTTACACAATCTAATTGCAAACCATTTGCTCCACCCAATATTTCTTACCTACTTGCATTCGCTTCCCAGGACACATGCGATATCCAACAGAATTACGGGCCTCACAGGAATATTCACCACTGTCCATTTTTGAAATAGTGTTAAATTGCTGTTTGTGGAGGGAGATATAAAAGCATTAAACTTTTTTGTACTTTTAATTGTTGGATAAAAGAATTCATATGCATTGTATTTCTTTAATGTAGGTTGTATTTTATGCAATCTTTTATTTACATTTTTTCATACATTCATATGCATTGTATTTTCTATAATTAGCAGCTATTAATCTATGTCCATTATTACCATCTTTTTGAGTCCCCAATGAATCTTTCCTATTCCTTTACACTCCTCTTCCCATCTACCACTAAACTGCTATGTTAGTGATATCTACCCTTCATCTTTGAGCCTTTGGATTTATACACATCTCACTAGTTATCACTCTGTTTTTGTTTTTTTTTTAGTTTTTTTATTATTAAATTTTATTAGTTTTAATGAACATTTACAGAGATT
>NW_006399930.1:3443360-3470344 GCF_000299155.1 Elephantulus edwardii
CCTGCCTGGTGGCACTTACACAGGTGCCCTCACACAACAGCCCCTGCTCCAGCAGGGTCCTGGATCCAACAGGATCCGAATAGTCAAGGTCAACTTCCCACCAACCCACTAGCCTCTGGCTGGTCTGCAGAGTTCACAGAAACCAGCTGGCTGGCTCATTTTGGGTGGGAACCCAAGAGAGCTCGACCAATTTCCCCACCTGTGGGCACGCCCTTAGGTGCTCTCCCAGATAATCAGCCCCAGTAAACACAGATAAGATCCTACCAGCCTTTCTTCTGTCAGGTTAGTTCCACAACAGCTAGGTTGATAGCTCTAGGTGATGGCTGGATCTTTGGTGGTGCCCTGAGGTCACAGGGCTGTGGTGGGGGCTGAGGTGCGTGGAAGCAAGGGACTAGGGGGGTAAGGAGCGCAGGCCTTGGGCACTACCACCAAGAGGTGGGAGCGAGGTTTGGGCGCTGCTGGTCAGGGGTCTCACAGCTGCGGGCTGCAGGGGGGGCCGCACAGTGGCGGGTAGTCTTCACTCCTCTGGGGTTCCGCTGACTATTGCTCTTCCTGGGTCTCTTCCCGGCCTGTCTGGTGGCGGAACTCCGTCTCTAGTGGCGGAACTCTGTCTCTGGCCCCAATCACACTTTTAAAACCAGTTCTTTATGTTCTTACTTTCTTTCCTCCTGTGCTTTCAAGTTGACTCCATTGTTGAGCTGACTCAGAAGGACTTCCTATGGCTCAAAGCAAATTTAAGTACAATAGATTGAAATCTTGTCCCACCTCACACCATCATCACTCTGTTTTTACAATAATGGTCTCATGCAGTATTTTTTTTATGAGACTGAGTTCATTCAATAAAATACTCTCTAGATTCTCCCATGTTATACAGTATTCTATGAATTACTATAGTATCCTATAGTATTCCTTAGTGCTGTTTAATATTCCATTGTGTGAACATACTACAGTTTCTGAATACATTTGTCTATGGATGGGTATTTGGATTGTTTCCATTTTCTTGCTATTATGAATAATGCTGCTATCAAGATAAATTGTGCATATATTTGTTCATCTCTCAGTTCTATTTTGCTCGGGATATATTCCTAGAAGTAGAATATCTGGGTCATTATGGCGTTTCCCTTTAGTTTTTTGAGAAAATGTCAAACTGCCCTCCAGAGTGGTACTGTTTTACAATCCCATCAGTAGTGCATAATAGTTTCAATTTCTTCATATCCTCTCCAACATTTATGGCTTGCTGGTCTGTTAAACGTTGCCATTGTTACTTGGGTAAGATGGTATCTCACTGTGGTTTTGATTTGCATCTTTCTTATTGTCAGTAATTTTGAACTTTTCTTCATGTAACTGTTCGCCATCTGAACGTCTTTCTCTGCAAAAAGTCTTTTCATATCTTTTGCCCATTTTGTGAATGAGTTATTAATCTTTTTCTTGTAGAGGCCCTAGTATGAGACCTTTGTCTGAGATGTCATTGCCAAATGCTATTTCCCAGTATGCAGGTTTTCTTTTCACCATATGGGGAAAAGTTTTTGATGCATACAGGGGCTTGATTTTTAGAAGGTCTCTTTCATCAATTTTATCCTTTGTTGGTTGTGCATTTCTGGATATATTCAAAAGCCTATTTTATGTCACAGGCTAGGGTTTCTAAGTTTGGTTCTATTTTGTCTTCTTTGATCCTTATGATTTTGGGCTTTAACACTAGGTTTCTGATCCCCCTTGAGTTGATTTTTGTGTATAGTGTGAAATACGGATTGCATTTCAGGGGTTTTTTTTTTGCAGGTAGATATCCATTTTTACCAGAATTGTTTGTTGAAGAGGTTATCATTTCTCAGTTTGATAGATTTTAATTCCTTGTCAGAAACCAGCTGACCATAGGTTGATGGGTTAATTTCTGGGTTCATGATTCTATTCCATTGATCTATGTGTCTGTCATTGAATCAATACAATGCTTCATTGGTTGCTATGGCTGAGTTGTATTAAAAATATTTTTTTAAGTAAAACAGTTATAAGTAGTCTTCCAAAATAATATTGCATTATAGATAGCCTCATGGGCTTTCTAAAACTGTAAATACTAGAGAAGCAGGCTACCAAATCTTCCTCCCTTGGAGTGGCTAGAGGCTTCAAAGCAATGACCTCTCCTCTGGCAGCCAAGCATTTTAATCTTATGTCAATAAGGCCCTTTAATTGTTAAATACATAATGAATATTTAAAAGTAAAAATATATTATATTGCTGTCAAGTTTGGTAGAGTAGGGTCTGACTCAGGATGATTCAGCAAGAACAAGCACTGTCTGGTCCTGCACCATCACCATCCTCAAAATTGCTGAGGATCATTGAATTGTTGGAATTGTTGACTCCACTGTTGTGGCCACTGTATCAGTTCCTTGCACTGAAGATTTTCCTCTTTCCTCCTCCCTCTCTCTGACTCTCTACCAAGCACGGTGTCCTTTAGGATATGTCTAAAGTATATGACACAAAGTTTCACTGTCCTCTCTTCCACCTGCTCCAACAAGTAGAGGACAATCACATTTTAACTAAAAAAAAATTCAATAATTCACATCCCTGAAGGTCTTTTTCCTTCTGTGTTTTGTTTTGCTTTACTGAAAATGAAAAGCTGCAACAAAAATAACAGTGATTTCATGTTTTTCAGTGCCACAGAATTAAAAGCAAAACAAAACAGAGCTAATGGAGCCAAGCTCTTTCAATTTTTTTTTCACATGAGAAGTTAAAGTGTACAAAAATCATGGTGGTTGTCTCTAGATGACACAGAATTTGCAGGGGCTGACACACCAAAAGCTCGAGACTACAGTTTTCAATAAAGATTACAGTTCAACATTAACAAAACAAAAATCCTCACTACTAAACCAAATGCCACAAAAGATGGAAAAAAGTTTAAAGTTTCAAAAAATTTCATTTTACTTGGATTCACTCTTCTTGAATATGACATCACAAAGGCATTGATTTTTCTTCCGACATCCCTATTCATGGTCCAGTTCTGAGATGCATAGCATGTGATCGGGAAGACCACGGATTGAATCAGAGGCATCTTAGTCCTCAGGATAACATAATTTTTCCTTAATAATCTATTTAAGGCAGTTGAGATCTGGAGGTATTCTTTGGTAAGTGTGAAATATTGTTGGGTAAGTTAGTAGTATTATAAATTCTTGACAATTTAAGACATTATTAAAATCTTGAAAAGAGGGAAGCTAGCCCTTGTTCCTTCCACTCCTGTCCAGAAGAAATGGAAAGGCTAGACATGGACACAATAGCTTTGACAGTTTTTAAATCAGTAGCTTTACCCCTTGGAGAATTTTTCAGACAAGAAGGTAGGGAAAGAAAGAAGGAGAGAAGAAAGGAGAGAGGAAGGAGAGTAGGAAGGAGAGAAGGAAAGAGAGAAGGAAGAAAAGGAAGGAGGAAGGAAGGAAGGAAGGAAGGAAGGAAGGAAGCAAGGAAGGAATGAAGGAAAAAACCAACTATGAGATATCAAGTCATCCCAGTAATGATAACAAAATTCAACAGAGCATCAAACAAGAAATGCTGGTGAGGTTGTGGAGAGATTGGAACCCTTATTCACTGCTGTTTGGTGGTGGTGTTGTTATGTGCCATCGAGTTGTTTGCGACTCATAGCGACCCTATCTACAAGAGCCCTAAAGGCCATTCTATCTTGTGCCAACCTCGCCGTCTCAAACACACTCATTCCCACCACACCAATCACAGAATCGATCCATCTCATCAAGAGTCTTCCTCTCTTGCACTGTTCCTCCACTCTCCTCTCCAAGGACCAGTCCCTCCTTACAACATGCCCAAAGTATCAGACAAAGCTTCAGAATCCTTGACTCCAAGGAACATTCTGGCTTCACCCTCTCCAGGACAAACCTGTTTGTTCTTCTAGCAGTCCATGATATATTCAACACTCTTCACCAGCACCACAGCTCAAAGGCATCAATTCTCTTTCTGTCATCCCTAGTCACTGTACAATTCTCTGATGCACAGCATGTAACTGTGAAGACTACAGCCTGGATCAGGCGCACCTTAGTCTCCAGCCTGACATTGTTGCTCTTCAGTACCCATGAGAGGTCCCTCACAGCTGACTCTCCCAATGCAATTTGTCTCTTGATTTCCTGGCTGCTTTTACCAAGAGTGCTGACTGTGGAACCAAGTAAACTAAAAATGTTAACTGTTTCAATCTCTTCACCATCCAATACTGATGCTACCAATTGGCCCAGTGGTGAGAATCTTCATTTTCTTTATGCTGAGCTTCAATCCGTATTGAAGGCTGCAGTCTTTGACCTTCTGCAGCAAGTGCTTCAAGTCCTCCTCATTTTCAGCAAGCAGTGTTGTGTCATCTGCATAATGCATGTTGTTGATGACTCTTCCACCAATCCTGATGCCACATTCCTCCTCGTACAGCCCAGTGTCTCAGAAGATCTGTTCTGCATACATATTGAAAAGGTATGGAGACAAAATACATCCCTGATGGACCACCTTCTTGATTTTGAACCATGTAGTGTCTCCTTGCTCTATTCTGACGACTGTCTCTTGGTCCAAGTATAGGTTTCGCATTAGCACAATCAAATGTTCTGGGATTCCCTTTCTTCTCAGAGTCAGCCACAGCTTGTTGTGATCCACACAGACAAAAGCCTTTGCATAGTCAATGAAGCACAGATAGGCATTCTTCTGATATTCTCTGCTTTCTGCCAAGAGCCATCTAACATGTAAAATGGTACTAACAGTATGGAAGGTGGTCTAGCACTTTCCTAAAAAGTTAGAAACTGAAATAGCATTTTACTCAGCTATTTCACTACTGGGAATATACCCTAAGAAAACCAGACCTGCCACCCAAACAAATATATGCTCACCATGTTTATTGTTGCATTATTCACAACAGCAAAGCAACCCAAGTGCCCATCAACACATGAATGGATAGAGAAGCTGAAGTATATTCATACAAAGGAATGCTGCACAGTACTGAAAAACAAGGACCTCAATATTACACAACATGAATGACCCTAGAGAACATTATGCTGAGTGAAATATCTCAGTCACCAAAGGTCAAATACTGCATAACAACATTGTTATAAAATAAGACTGACTTAGGGCCTGGGAGGAAACTAAGAAAATAGGGGAGAAATAATGAACACTACACTGAAACAGATAAAGGAAAGAACCGCTTAAAAAGAACATACGATTAGGCATTATTTGTATGATAACAGTCCAGAAAAAGAGGGGCATATCAAAGTAGACTGTGGGAGGGAAGGGAGGAAATTATGCAACAATGAATAAATATTTTTAAGTGAACTGGGGGGAGGGTAGGGAGGAAAATTTGCAACAATGAATGAATGAAAATTGAACTTTTCTGTAAACTTTTGCTAAAATCACAAAAAAAGGAAAGGGAAAAAGTGTAGCCAGTTATTGATGGATAAAAGGATCTTCCAGGACCAGTACAGAGGGTGAGAAGAGTGTTCAGAATAATTTCAGGGCCTCCTGGTCTCAACTTCAAACTGCAGGAGCATCTCCTTCCTGTCTTAGTTCTTCATATAATGTATATTCCTAAAAGTAGCCAGGGATGTGCCTATTTCCTTTCTTTCCTCCTTCATTTGTCTTTTTTCACTGATCACTTCCCCTTTCTCTTGTTTACTTTAATGAGTTTAATGAGTTCAAGACAAGATTAAGTATTAAAAATAAGTAAAATAAAAAATTATCTTCTAGCACGTTATAATAGTAATTAAAAAGGAAATCATTCCATATACTGGAGTTCTGTTGTTTTCAGCAAATCCTCATAAAATTCTCATAAAAATTCCCATTCCAGTTAAATCTGGAGCTCTGGTGATGGAAATTTTAAGTTTCATTACTAACTCAAAGAACATGCCTCTCTGACAGTTAAAATTCACCATTCTCTGCTTGAGAGAAGGACGGCAACCTCATCCTGAGTCCTATTTAGAACCTCACAGATCCACTGGGGTGTCAGCTATGAGTCAGTTCCAACTCCACAGCCATGAGCGAAAGGGAGTTCAACCTGGGTGCATTCCTTTGGCATCACAAGATACTTCAGAAATTGAGGCTAGCTGAGGAAAGTGAATCTATATCATTTCAGACTTGCTTTAAGGCTTTTAGCACCTGCCCTGAGAAAAAATAAATTTGAAAAGCAAATATAGCAAAGTGTGATGGCAAGTTTTCTGGCCAGTTTCTCAGTGTATAATCCACCGGACCTGCTGACTGTGCCTGCTGACTGCTGCAAGGGCCCAGGAAATGGCCTTTCTCAAGAAGGAGCTTTACCGGCCCTTAAGCCACATTATTGGCATTATTGGTATGTTTTCTTATTCACCAGAGGATATAGTTTCTCAAAGTTATTATGTGCTTCTAGATTGAAAGAATGGAAAGCAACATTAAACCATTCATTTAAAACTTTCTAAAATGATAAATAATATGACCATATCTTTAAGATTGTTTTCAAAATAATAGTAAGACTTCATATTACTGGAAATTAGATCCTATAACTGGATATAATATTCCTTTGACTGAAAACAAATCTTTAAGCCTAATGATTTTCTTTCTACTTTTAACATTATTCCTAAATGTCAGAGTTAATGAAAGAAAAAAAAAAAAACAACCAACTTTTTACTTTGAAGTAAAATTAAGCTTGAAGAACTTATTCACAGATTCCCATAAATAACTCCCAAAATTGCTCTTCAATTAGAATATTTTCAATACATAAAGCTGGGCTAACTTCAAGCCTCAGTGGTCCAAACAATTTGTAATCTAGAACTTGGCAGTCTGAACAAAGCACTATAAGCAAAAGGTCTGGCCATCTGCCTCAATAAAGACCACAGCCAAGAAACCCTCTGGAATACTTCTAGTTTGTAAGTCATGGGGCTGCTGTGAGCCAGAATCACCTGAAAAGCAACGGTTTAGGAATAAATCTAAAGTAAAAGATACTCAAGTCACAGAGTCAAGTGACAATGATCTAGCATCATGGAAGAATTTGATGATATAGACATGCTACTGTAGTCCAGCAATAATCATTGTATTCACTATCTCACTGTCCTTTACTGGGGGTGCTTTATTCACTTTCTTTAGTGTTATAAATAGGAGACAAAGCTTAGTATCTCTCCTGGCCAGGATGATGGTTGCAATAATACTGCTGGGTCTATCACCATGAGTGAAGGTTGCTAGTTTAGTCCTATATGCCCTGCTCCCCAACGTTTTTAATCCTTGTTATGTGTAGCTACCACGATTTTATAATGTGTCAATTCTTTATTCTGTCACGTTAGTTTAAATAGATTTACTTTTATTGAAATGCAAGATAGTGACGAAATCAACTCTTGAAATAACCTACCAAAGTTCCGGATTTTGTATTCATCGTGTATGAACTGTTGGAGCTTTGGGAGCCAAGTTTGGAGTTCTCAAGCAAACGGACACCATCCTTAAACCAAGTGTACTCAGGAGCTGGATTGCCTTCTGTATCTTGACATCGTAGCTCTACTACAGTTCCACTCAGAGCAGACTTGGGCACTTCACATGATGGGACTGCTGGAGCCACTGAAGAAAGGAAGTTAAATGATATCAGTTATTTGCAAGTAAAATAAAGATTTCAACATCCAGTTAAGAGGTGTTTATTGAACAACTGGGGTAGAGATAGGTTATTTATTTTTTCAACAAATCCTTTTTTTTTGTGGGGTACACAGCCCCACTGCAGTTAGATGGGGTTTGAAGCATAAGTCTGAAATGTGGGTAAAAGTCGTAAAGGACATTTTTAGGTCTGATTCATTTCAGGCCTGCGTGCTCCTCCATTCTTTCATTCTTTCTTGCCTCTTTTGTCTTACTGGGGAGTTTTCAGCACCTGCTATGGTCTTGGAAATTCATGTATTGATAATGTCAGAAGCTATAATGCTTTGGTCTCTAATGATTTATTGAGTTAGAACAATATAACTAGACTACTTGACTCCTTCACTCTCCCACTCTGTCTTATTAGAATTTTCATAAATGTTAAGCCACTGAAAGTTCATGACTTATTTTTTTGTAAGCATTACCTTAACAAACCCTATACCTAGTTTGCTGTGTAGTTTTTTTAAAATGTGAGTATATATTTTATATGAACTTTTTTATTTTACTAATAGTGTTAATATCCACATTATTTAATAGAGGTCAACCCTAAGTATATATTTTCAGACTTGTTACTCAGACTGAAATTTCATTCTGTCTAGAACTGATCAAGTTAAAAGATACCTGTTCCAGGATTTAGGACTATTCTGGCCCTGGGATTTATAAAATAAACCAGATTTTACTAGATGATCTAATATTCAGGAAAACCCAGAGGTAACAGCGGTGGGTAAAAATCTTCCAAGATTTCTGGCTCTAATGTACACATTCTTTCAGCTATCCAATCAAATAATAACTTAAGTAATGATATGAAGAAATCATGGAGATATAATTAAGATCCAAAATCTATTATCCTTAAGATAGAGACATTATCCAGATGGATCTGTCCAAATCAAATGAGCCATTTTAAAGCTGAATTTTATCAGCTGTTCAGAAAAGGTAAGGTCAGGGATTCTAGTCCTAGAATACTACTGCCTTTGCTGGAGTGAAGATAGAGAAGGTCAAGTGGTAAGGAACGTGGGAAACCAGTGGAGCTGAAAGTGAACCCTAATCTACTGGTCAGCATAGAAATAGAGACCTCAGTCCTATAACCATGAGGAAAAAATTCTGCTAACAACAAATTCTCTTATAAATTTACAAGGGAATTGCCCCCTAAAACGTGTAGATAAGAATTTAGCCTAAACTACATAATGTGATATCTTTCAGCTTTTTATTTTGAGCTTTGTGAGCCAGTTTATTTCCAATTTTACAAAGAATCATTCAGCTTTTGTAGTGAGCTTTTGATCCAAAGAATTATGTGCTAAAGTCATCATTATTGCTTTGTTGTTGTTGTTATGTGCCGTTGAGTCACCTGTGACTCATAGCAACCTTATGTACAACATCCCTAAACCCTGCTCTCTCCTGTGCCAATCTTATTGTCTCTGACACATCTACCCCCATTACTTCAATCATTGAATCAAACCATCTCATCGAGGGTCTTCCTCTTCTGTACTTATTGCTTTAAGTTAGCAATTTTGTGGTAATTTGGTAACAGGAGTATAAAACTAATACACTCCTACAGCATTCTCTTAATTAGATTTCTTGTACCTAAGCTGAGGTGTCATGAGTTACTGTTCAAGATGGCTTTTCTAGTCATTGTCTTTTAGTTTCTTATCCCACCATGTTTAAATTGAGCAGGTTTAGCAGTGAAGTGGGAACCTCACTCTGCAAGGAAGAAGCATAGAATGCAGCACCAGAGATTTTTCTTTTTTAATATTTTTAAAATTTTTTTTATTTGTGTGTTTGTGTGCTTCTGGAGTTAATAGAGGTCAGAAGTATCTGTTACCATGCCACTTACAACTTTTTATACTAACACATCGCTGATACTCTAGAAAGAACCTGGAGGACATTAAAAAAAGAAGAGGAATTATTTCATTCTCTTTGCTTAATACTAAAACCAATGAAGGAGAAATGGTAATTTGCTTTAACTAGATTGTTGTATTGAACCTTTAATGCCTATCAGTGATTCTAATAAGAAAACAACTCAAGTTACAGTGTACTGATTTTGGCATTAACCTCACTTGGGCTCGTACTGGTTCAAAAACTTACTTGCTGTGGAACCTTGGGAAAAAGAATTCAACGTCTATAAAAATAAGATTGATGGCAAGGATTAAGTAAATTTCCCACATGTGAAAAGACCTAACATATACTAGCTGCACAATAAATGCTGATTCATTTTTTAATTAATAATTCTCAATCTCTCCCCCCTGGTCTTAGCTATATTTTAAAGTATATATTGCTTTTCAGCCATATCATGTAAGATTTCATTTTATTTGGTAAGGAAAAGTCTATATATGATAAAACTATTGAAAAATGAACTTAAGGGCAGTGCCCCGATGTACAGTTAAGAACCAGTATGGATTATATCAGTCTTAAAAGAAGAGAGCTTTGTGACAATGTGTTCGCTGTGTAAGTTTCAGTAGCCTAAAAGGAATTAGGGAGAGATAAGCAGGGACTTGTAAGAACGGTTGTATGATTGGTTTCTGTGACTTGCTACAAGAAGTTAAGGTGAGCAGTGCCTCACTGTCCCTCAGTGAGTGGAGGACAGAAACACACACACACACACACACATCACCTAATACTTCCAGAGTGACTGTGTCCTCATCCAGGTTCTGGCCTTGCTCGGATGGCGCACTAACTTCACAACGATATTTCCCAGCATCTTTTCTTGTAACATTTTTGATTCGTATATTGAAATCAATCATCTCAGCTCGATCTTTAAAGTCACCTTTTAGAAAAAGAAAACCGCAGTGTTAATAGCAATGTTTATACTTTTTATGCAATGTTTTTATCCAGTTACTTCATTCTGTGATCAAAAGCATTATTTTCTTATTAATAATCTTAATTGTAAAAATAATAACATCTACATAAATGCTTTTATTTTAACTTATTTCTTTCTTATGACATACTATTCAGAAAAGAATCTAGTCCCATATATTTTCATATTTTATTTAGGAATTGGCCTTTCTTCCTCCTTTACCCTTCTCTAGTATCCTTGCAAAAATATTTTCATTTTCAAAAGATTGGGGGAAATGGTCTCATTGTCTTAAACAGTAATTTATGTGTGCTTGCTCACATAATACTCTACAGAAGGAAAGGTGAAGGTCTCAAAACCATTTTTTCTTATAGTTTTTAATACATATATAATAATGCCTAGAGAGTTCTGGTGGCACAGTCACTAAGAAGTCAGACTGCTAACTCAAAGGCAAACTGTCTGATGGTTCAAATCCACCAGTAACTTTGCAAAATAAAGATGGGCAGTCTTCTGTATGATTTACACCTTCAGAAACCCAAGGGAGGGTCGACTATGAATGAGTACTGACTTGACTGCAATGACAGAATGAGTAAAACATACTGAGCAGATAATACATGTGTTTTATATAAAGTCCAACTGATAGAATTGAGAACTGCATAAATTTCAAGTTACACGTTAGAACCTGACAAGCTGTAGCCTTATCTTCACAGATAAAAACTACAGTGCTAGTTTGAATTTTCTACAAATTTTTAGTTTTCATTCATTTCACTCAAGAAAATTAAGCATTATTGTTGTTGTGTACTTTGGAGTCAGAGCGAATCCATAGTCAACCCTCCAGGTGGTTTTCAGAGATTTTCAGGTGGTTTCATGGATGAGCTTGCCTATCATAGATTTCTAAAAATAAAATGCTTACTGTGACTTCAAAATCGTGCTTACAGGAAGTAGCTAAGAGAATACGCCATCCCCTTTTCCTTATGAATGAGGGTGAAGTCTCTCTCAGGGAGGAGTGATAGGGAATGGCAAGGGACACACCGACAAAGGAGATTAATCAGAACTGGCTTTGACAAGCACTGTGGCAATTGGACAATTAAAACAGACATGGGGGGGGGGAAGAAGAACGAACTGGGGATGAGGGTGGAGAAAACAGTGCAACAATGAATGAATGAAAACCCAAAATCTCTCTAAATGTTCATTAAAACTAATAAAATTTAATTAAAAAAATTGTACTTACAGCTTTAAAACCTTTTAAAGATTTAATTATTTCAAGCTTACATGAAATTTTAAGAGTAGAATAAAATAAACACAGCATTATCTATCTACAATAGTATCTATTACTCGGTTGTGACGCTGACCGAAGGCTTATTTATGTCAATCTCCACTCCAATTCTCTGAATTATTTGAAAGCTAATCTAAGGTATTACAGTATTCAATCAATGTTTATTAACATTCTAAATGAAAAGTTCATGACAAATGCAACAAGAGGAAGAGTGGAGAAATATGTAACAACCTTTTTTTTTTTTAAAAGAAATACTTGGCAACAACAGTTGTAATTACCATTACCGTCCTGTAAGTGTTAACACCCTAAGTTTCTCAGAGATATAGCTCAGCTTTCTAAATGAAGATGTGGAAGTAGGCTAAGTTATTACTATTAGTAGCACCCCTTCTTCAACCCCCACACCGTCTTTCTTTCTTCTTATCGAGAATTTAACCTACTAGACCAGAAATAACAATTGCATCCTCTGGGAAGGAACTGAGAAATGAAGGTCCCTAAAACTCAGTTTGGGTTCACCCGTTTCTGACCTTTGTCTTCTGTTTCTATGGCAGGTATATTTTAGGTCTTAGTCTTCTAAGCCTTTGGTTTCATCTCACACTTTAAAAAACACACTTTCAATAATCAGCTATGTTCTGTTCTCATTTGTAAATGAAAAGATCTGGCTGTGCTCAATGTTCTCTTGTTCTCTCTTCATCAAGTCTGCAAATTCTTACCTTGAAGGGCCTGTTGATAGTAGACAAAGGAGACGCTCCGCCCAAGTTTCTTCCACTCTAATCGAGACGAGGGTGTCTTCTTTGGGTATTTGCAGGCTAAAATAACCTCTAGAAACAGTAACAAAAATTGGTGTTTTCCGTTGTCCCTATAAACTTACATTTTACTCAAGAAGAGAACAGATTTTTAAAATACTCTATGTTTATCTTGTAATATTTCTATTTATTCACTCATTCATAATTTACCTCAAAACATACTGAAGTATTGGTTGATCCCAAGGAAGAACTGGAAGTATCATAGTTCTTCCACACAATAGTCATATGACACTATAGCACTTTTCTTAGTTTTCTGAGCCTTAATTTTCCATCTGTAAAATGGGATGTCTCAGAGTTGTGGGTCAGAAAACAGAATAATGTATGCAAAGAATACATGTCAAGACATACTGGATCCTTAATAAATGGTAATATCTATGGCTAATAATAATTTAGTTTTTTGAACCTCTGTCTCACATACTTTGGACATGTTGACAGGAGGGATCAGTCCTTGAAAATGGTATTATGCTTGGAAGGGTGAAAGCTCAGTACAGGAGAGGATGACCCTGGGTGAGACGGATTAACAACGTGACTGTGGCAATGGGGACAGATGTGTCAGAGACAGTGTGATTGGTTTAGGATAGGGCAGGGTTCAGGGCTACTGTTCATATGCTCAAGGACACATACAACAACAATGGTTAATGAAAGAGAGGAGGACGTTTAACAAGATGGGCTGACACAATGACTATAACAACATGTATCCTAGATGATCAGGATGGTACAGGATAGCACAAATGGATCTGTTACTGATAAGTTTGCTGTGAGTTGTGGTCAACTTGATGGCACCCAACAAAAAACAACAACAACATAGTTCATTATTTTATCTTCTTATTCTTATCTTGGTTCTCCAGGAATGCAGTTTTGTGGAAAAGGCAAATAAAGTGCTGTCATTTCTGTCCAATATGATGAGTGCCAGAAGGAAATTAAATGGGGTGTTTTACCATCAATGCATAAGAAAAGTATTTTGTATGCACGAGGCCATGTTCTGAAGCCTAAAGAAGCCCTCCAACTTGTTATAATTTCAACCATAGCCCTTCTTTGTCAAACTCTATTACTGTTGTTTTAAGTTGCTAAAATGTAGGCTCAAAAATCATGTGACCTCTGTATATAACAGAACAATATGCTCTGCACTCCTCTCTCATGACTGGGTGTCCACTAGACCATGGTGAATCATAGAGTTTTCATTACTTATTGTTTAGATGTAAATCACCAACTCTTTCTTCCTAATCTTAGTCTGGAATCACCAAAGGACAATCACCAGCAGACAGACTGTGGGTCAACATAAAGTCCACTGGCTAGAAACAGAACCTGGGTCAAGAAATCTATTGCTGAACCACAAATGCCCCATCTAGTGATACATTAATATAAATGTAGTATTGTGTTCTAACAAAACTTCTGATATGTAAAAAAATGACTATAATCTTAATTGACTCAATTATTAAAAGTTATCAAGCTTAAATGAATCAATGTAGCTAATTCACTAAAGTCATTTTATTACAGGAATTTACTGCAGTTGCATCATTTAAGAATTCCTGGAACTTTCAAAGTACTTTGTCTAAGCAAGATAGTTGGGAATTTAGAACCTAGTACAGGCCTACTATTTCAGTTGGTAAATGGACAGCACTGGTTATGACTAAGTTTCAAGAATATTAGAGTGTCACGTCATGTTTCTGAGATTGCCACACCACCCCATGATAATAGTAATTTGATCTAAAAAGAAAATTATTAAATTTATACCTAATTTTCTTCAACTACAATGGGTATTTGTGTTCCCACCAAATCATTTAAGGAAGTTGTCACTAAAAGACTTTATTTATTCTAAATAATTTAGAATTCAGAGTTAACACAGGGTTTTCGACTAAAAGTCATAGTATGTAAAAAAAGTTTTCCATTTCTCTAATTTTGATGGTAAGCAAATTTAGTGCCACTTTTAAAAAGAATGTAGACTATTACCTGACAAACTAACCAAGAGAGCCATATTTATCTCAAAATTTTTTAAAAAGAAAGAAAATAAGGAGTTAATTAGACAATGTCATTAATTATAATGATCAATTATGAGTAACGTTATAAACAAAATATATATGAATGATTGAATTAAAAACAATGATTTGTAACTTTCACTCAAATGAAAAAAGAAATAAACATACATAGCTTTAGGAAAAACACCAACCCATATAGAAAGTTTATAAAAATATGAACTCAATGGTGATTTCTGTGTAATAAAATTGTGACTTTTTTGTTACATGTAGTTTATACATGGTTTGCTAGAAAACTAAAGACAGACTAAAACGTATTGTAAAATATAAGACAAGAAAGGCAAAGGGGGGGGGGAAGAACAAAAAAACCTTTCCAAGGATATATAAAAAATCAAATTTACATTAAGAAAGAAATATAATTTCACAGACATGTTTACAACTATGCTACAAAGACAAATGTGTGCAGAGGGACTTGTCTGAGGAAATACAGTTCTGTTCTGTTTATGAAGGAGAATGGGTGGGGGCCTTCCGGAGTCTTGAATTTTAGATAGGTTTCCTTCCCGTATTTTGTTGCGTTTCCAACAATTAAATACACACCCACACTCTAACTCATTTTTAGCTCTTTTTTTTATCACATTCACAGGTCTAAGAGTAATTTTGTACTCACATAATTATATTGTTTATATGTTTAAATAGACACACACATGCACGTGCACATACACACACACAATCTGTCTCTGAATTCTTCTTGATTTCTCTTCTCACTGCTATGTAGGGGAAAAAAACAACAATTCTACACAAATTATACAAGAAAATATAACTAATAATCTTCCTGAGCC
Source organism: Elephantulus edwardii (assembly GCF_000299155.1). Lineage (NCBI taxonomy): Eukaryota > Metazoa > Chordata > Mammalia > Macroscelidea > Macroscelididae > Elephantulus > Elephantulus edwardii. Next base: position 3,458,641 of record NW_006399930.1, read on the forward strand.
AAGTGCTTCCACTGCAGCCTCATTCTCTTTGACTGTGTAAATTGGGAAGAAATGGTCAATCCAGTTCTTCCAAATATATTGAGCATTTTCTGTGCTAGATGTAGTCCTTGAGAAATATCAATGAACAAAAGTAAAGCTCCTTGTTCTCTTAAATCTCCCAAACTGGTAGAGGGAGACAATCTGATGAAAAGCATAATTATGTAAATTATGTAATATGCTAAAAGGTGGCAAGTGCTATGGAAATACAGGACAGAGTATAAAGTGAATTGAGGGAGCTGGGGAGAGGCAGAGGTATGATTTTTTTTTTAAAAAAATAGAGTACTCTTGATTTAGAAGGTGGGATTTGAATAAAGACTTACGAAAGAGAAGAAATTTGCCATAGAGTTATCTGAGAGTGTTGTTTCAAACAAAGGAACTAGTCCCTAGGACTAGGACAGCTAGGACTCCTGTGATGAAGTCAAACCTAGGAAGAGTAAGAGAAGCAGGGCATTTGAAGGACGTGGACTTTGAGAAGCAATGTGGTTTGAGGTATGTTTTAAAAGATTACTTCTTCATAACAAAAAAGAATTTTTTCTTATGATTTGAGTGAAGGTTTTCAGAGTCAAAGAATTTTTCATTGGTTATATACATTTTATCATGTAACACTAATTTCAATGTTATTATGTACTTCTAGTTGAAACTCATAGCTGACCCTCCAAATGGTTTTCAGATGCCGTAAATCACATGGGAGGAGAATGCCCATTTTCTCCCTTGGAGCACCTGCTGCACTCAAGCAACATGCCTTTAGCTTGGCAGCCCAACTCCTTATTACTGAGCCACCAGAGCTTTTCAAATTTCTTCCCGATAACCCTGATTTCCAATAGTCTTTCTGGGTTTTGCTACATATTCCCTTTCTTTACAGATATTATATTGATCATCCCCTAATTGCATATTATCTTTGCTTTCAACCATCTTAATATGTGTGTATTATCTTTTTACTAATATTTACTCTTATATACAGTACATCTCACATATTTGGGCATGTTGCTAGGAGAGGCTATTCTTTGGAAAGGAACATCATTCTTGAAAAAGCGGATGGTCAGTACAAGAGAGGAAGATACTTAACCAAATTGACTGGCACTTCAGCAATGGGCTCAAGTGTGCCAGAGATGATAAAGACGACACAGAATAGGGTAAAGTTCAGGTCTATTGTTCACAGGGTCGCTATGAGTCATACTTAATTAGAGGTACCCAGCAGCAACAACAACAACAATTTTCACTCTCTTCATCAACCCTTTCCATCACTGATTACCATCCAACAATGATTCTTTCTGTGTCTAAACCTTTATCTTTTAATACTAATAATCTTTTGCAATATTTTTCCTTTTTGACTGACATTTCACTCAACATACCTTCTAGATTCACATTATGCAGTGTTTATAAAAATTCTTTATTGATGCTAAGCATTGTATAATAATCAGCTGTGTGAGTGTACCTTAGTTTCTTTAGTCATTATCCCTTGGTAGATATTTGGGTTGTTTTTTCCTCTTTGCGTCCATAAAACTGTTTGTGTCACAATTCTTATTTCTGTAAAATATCTTATATTGGTATTACTGGATCAAATAGTATTTCTATTCCCAACTTTCTAAGGAAGTGCCAAGCTGCTTTCCATAGTGGTTGCACTATTTTCCTTTCCCACTAGCAGCACATGAGAATTCTGATCTCTCCACACCCTAGTGAGCATTTGTTGTTTGATATCTTGTTGAACTTTTTGCTATTGTTGCTGGGGTGGGACGATATCTTATTACTGTTTTTGTTTGCATCTCTCTAGTAGTCAATGGTTATGAGCATTTCTTCATGTGTTTATTGGCCAACTGAGTGTTTTCTTTGGTGGAGTGGATTCTATGTCCTTTGTCCATTTAGTAACTGGGTTGCCTTTTTCTTCTTTGAGGTATTGAAGCTTTTTGTAAGTATTAGAGCCATGCGTCTTATCAGATGTCATTTCTGAATATTTTTCCTGAGTCTGTAGATTATCTCTTTACACTTTTAGAGAAATTTTTAAATCATATAAGCATTTAATTTTTTGAAGGTCACAATAGTCCAGTTTATCCTTTGTTGATGGTGCATTTTTAGTTCTATTAGATAATTTATTTAGGCCCCCTAATTTGCCCCAATTTTTTCTTAAATGATCTTTATAGCTTTAAATTATAAAGGTCCTTGATCTGTTTTGAGGTATGGGTCTTGTTTCAATTTTTTTTTTTTTGCAAATAGATAATCCAGTTTTGCCAGCAACATTTGTTACTGAGTCTTTATTTCCTCCATTTAAGGGATTTCATCTCTTTGTCAAAGATCAGGTGTCAGTAGGTAGGTAAATTTGCTTCTTGTTTCTCAATCCTATCCCATTGATCTGTATATCTATCACTGTATGAATACCAACTTATTTTGATTACAGTGGCTGTGTGGTCGGTTTTGAGATTAGGAAATCTAAGGCCTCCTACTTTTCTTTTTCTTCTTCAGTATCACTTCACTTATCCTAGGTCTTTTTAAAAAAGAATTACTTTGAAGGGGCAAGGATGCCTATCAGGAGGTTATTGAAGTAATCTGGGCAGGACAGAGATAACGATGTCACAAACCAAGACAGTAGCAGTGGGAAGAATGGTCAGATTCTGAACATAATTTGAAAATTTAAACACAGGACTAATAGGATTTTCTGATGGATTTGATGAGAGATGTGAAGTAGAATTAGTTGTGTGTATATGTTTATAAGATACATTTATTTTCTTTTATTCTTTTATTGCAATATATGAAAGTTACATACACAACTATATACAGCAAAAGGAAGAGGAAAAAAAATATAGTTCCATCACACAGAAATCACCACTTGGTTACAATTTTCACACATACACTTCCAGACATTTTGTCTATACCTATCTGTGTACTTGAAACAAAATTTGAGACAGAATTATAAATTTTTCTCTCTGTTTCTCTTTCTACACAAATATATCTTTTTCTTTTGGTTTTAAGAGAAAAAAAATAATTCTATATCTACATGCTAATAACAAATCTCCAGTAGAATTTAAACAATTTAAAAATATAGGAGAGAAAATGGTAAATTGCTGAAGCACAGCCTGATGTAGACAAGAAGGGAAGAGACACACAAGAGAAACGAGTGGCTCATAATGGAAATATGGGAAATGTATATAGAAACCAATAGGAAGATTAAGTATGTGGTATTGATTTGATAATGAGTAGATGTAACTGGAAGTGACTGAACTTTTTCTTATTTGCTTCAATATATTCAGAAGAGAAAGTTTGTGAACTAGAGGAGAGGAGGAAAAAAAGACCATTTGTCTAGGAGGGAGTTAGAGTCAGAATGAACAAGGGCGACAAGCTGCAACTGTGGGCAAATTAAGGGTCCAATTGAGACTTAAAAGTTCTGAAATCAAAGTGAAAATTGTCAACATGAATGCATGTTTTTCTCAAGACATACCTACCTGCGTGGGTACAAGTGCAAAGTAGATGAAGAGTATGTTCACTGTGGTTTGTCACATAAAGAAAGGGGCAAAAGAATTGGAATGTATGTAAAGGGTTATCTTCACAGCTAAGTAATGGATTTCTGCTTTATAAAAAAGTAAGGGTGGACAACATAAGAAGTGGCTAAGAGCAATGGATTAGAAGTCCAAGAACAGTTTAAAATTACTGGAGTTAAAAAGACATTTCCATGATAATGCAAGTAGGCTGACATTGGACAAAAAGAACTTTAAAAGAAAAAAAAATCAACTGGTTTCCTAGAGAAGGAATTCTATGTCAAGATGGCAAAAGAAATTTTCTCAAGGTTTCAAGTCTGCTCTTTGTTCAACAGATTTCAGATTTATGATATTCACAAATATGTAAATCAATTCCTTAAATAACAGTCCAATCTCCTCCACCTCCTCCTACACACACACAAACACACCCCTTAAGTGCTCCAAGGTGTCTAACATAAAGTTGGCTGATAATCTTTGTAAATTAGTCAACCTTGTTAGAGCACAAGGATAGCATGTAAGATACAGGAATTAGTACCATATGAGTCAACAAACTTAGAAGTTTAATAATTACAGACTGATCTTTTAATCAATCTTAGGAAGACAAGGAAAAAATGCAGGCTATTAAATGCTCAACCAGGTGAATGGACATGGTAAAAGCTACAATGAACTCTTGTGTGTCAGGAAGTGTGAGGATGGGCCAGAATAGAACAGGGTTCAGATTTTTTGTTCATAGGGTCATACTCAACTTGATGGCACCTAACAACAACTGCAAAAGTGAGTCCATGCAAATTGTTTAAACCAATGACAAAACCACTTTGAATTTGTTAATGCTAGCTATATTTCAGTAAGTTCTCTTCATATGAAATGAGATTATGAAAAGCATTCTGTTGACATGGTGTTTATGTAACAGACGAGTGGTTCAATTCCACCAGCTGTTCTTTGGAATGAACATGGGCAGTGCTAGTCACCTCCTACCGAAGATTTAGTTAGGGGGGTTGCCATGACTAAAAATTGACTAAATGGGCTCTTCATAGGTAGGTCAGTGGTAAAAGAAACAGTGCTTAAACACACTGTGGAAGCTATCCATAAAGCACTCAAAGTGAAAAAGTCAGTCATTGTCATGGAGTAGGAATCAGCTCATAGCTGACCCTTCAGTGGGTTTTCTGAGGCTGTAAATGACACAGGAAGAGACTGCCTATCTTTTTCCTGTGGAGCTGCTGGTGGATTTGAACCACTAGAGAGGCATGTCTGTTATTAGCACCACAGCACCTAATGGACTTTGCCGCCAGAAAGTGAAAAATCATTTCCTAATGTTTTGAAAATTCAAATATGTATTCAACCAACTTCCTTAAAATAAGAGTGTATTGTCATTTTGTCCATCCATTTCACAGTTCGCTAAACCTTCGGAAGGAACTTACAGACAGAATATTCCTAAGAAGTGAGGATGGAGAGACTTTGGCTTGCTTACTTTGGACATAGCATTAGGAAAAACCAATCTCTGGAAAAAACCTGATGTTTAGTACAGCAGAAGGTCAGTAAAAACAAGGGAAATTCTCAGAGGCAGATTGCTGTAACAGCTACTATGGTCTCATACCTACTAATGATCATGAAGATACAGAACCTGGCAATGCTTTGTTCTGTTACAGTAAAGTTGCCATGAGTTGGAGATGACCCGATAGCAATTACCAACAATAATTTTTCATTTGGGTTTCTGTTTACTAGGGGCTATTCCCATTGAGACTAGGATATATTTATATCATATATACTATCATTCATTCAAGTCTCTAGAATCAAATTGTTGACACATGGGTGTGTTCTCTCTTTCCTACACATGGTCACTACGAAGGAGCATACTGCTGTTAGAGTTTAGCACCAGCTTTGGCACTTGCAGTCATCAACTTTACAATAACTATTATTTTAACATTAATACTCGTAGGTTAGTGGCGAAAACATCACAATGACATCACAATTAGCCTAACACTACATGAGGTCTGAAGGACAATAGTGGTTAAACGTTAAGGATCTGATCATTGTTACGGACTATTTCCTCACTAGGAGTAGTTAGTGATGGTTCAGTGGTAGAATTAATGTAGGAAACCAAGTTTCAAATGACAAAGCATTTCAAGTATAGCCACTACTTTCCTCTTAATGATGTTATGATGCTGGATAGGTTTCAGCAGAGCTTCCAAACTAAGATGGACTAGAAAAAAAAGGCTTGAAAACCCATTTTTAAAAATCCACCAACAAAACCCTTAGGATCAGGTCCAATTCACAACTGGGCATGGGGATGACACAAGATTGGACAACATTCTATTTTGTTCTCCATGGAATGCACCGCGCCCGCGCGCGCGCGCGCACACACACACACACACACACACACACACACACACACATTAAAATGTTACAGTTTCAAGGGACTTTGCATAGCAGAAATATGGGTAATCACCCCCTGTGCAATTTAAGGACTCTGAAAACCCACTGAAGCATCAGCCATGAGTCAGTTTCAACTTGAGGGTACAAAACAACAACAATATGAATCATGTGAAAATCTTCCAAGCATCCTTGGTTAAAGATCATTAAGACTATAATGTTTTTCCCTTAAAAAGCTCTAGTAGTATAGTTGACAGGAAGTTGTTCTGTTAATACAAATGTGACTATTCTCTGGCACTTGGAATCCATCAGATGCTCTGACAGAAAAGGATAGGCAATCTCTTCCCATGTAATTTATAGCCTCAGAAACTCACTGGAGGGTCCTTTATGAGTTGGTTCCAACTTGACATCAATGAGAGATACAAAGTTCTTTCCTTTCCCTTCCCACTACACAGGAAAGTAGGGGCAAATAAAGCATATTTCCTTACCATGTTTGGCCAAGTAGAGTGTATTAGGTTAAATAGTGATCTTACAAAATTCACATTCATCCAGAGCCTCAGAATATGATCTTTTTTTGCACATGGAGTCTGTACAGGTATAATTAAGATGATGTAATAATGAGTTGGGAAGCATTCTACTCTAATGAGCGGTCCCTTTTATTAGAAAGAAGACACACAGATATATTTGGGGGAAGGGACTATGACTTGTCAAGATTTGAATGACAGAATTACAAGACAAGGAATGCCAAGAGCTATTGTAAACTATGAAAAAGCAAGGATGGATTCTACCGTCGAGCAATTGGAGATAACATGGCACTGTCAACATCTTGATGTTAGACTTCTAGTCTCTAGAACACAAAACTCTGGTGGTCTAGTGTGTAAGGTATTGCACTAGTTACCCAAAGGCATACGTCTCTAGTGATTTAAATCCATCAGTCAATCCACAGGAGAAAGATGGGCAAATTCCTCCTATGCTACTTACTGTCTTTGAAACCTGCTGTAAAAGACTTAAAAAAAATGGAAAAAATCTTCCGTGTTCATGGATGAGAAGACTCAATATAATAAAAATGGTAAGCTTACCAAAAACAATTATAACAACTATGTAGTCAATTCTAAATTGATGGCAAATGAGTTTGAATTTTTTTTGAGTTTCAATCTCCAAAACAGTGATAACATAATTTCTATTGTTTTACCTAATTTATGGCATTTTGTTAAAACTGTCTAAGAAAACTATAACAGATCGTAATGATATCACCTAGGCAATATGTGGCCATTAAAAAACAAGTGAAATCAGGAGCTACAGAACATGAACTTTCCTCTCCTTTCAGCCAAAATATAATATTTGTTGTCAGCATAATTTTCTATATCTAGCCCTTGCAAACACCATCCTATAATATTGTGGTTTAAAGCGTAGGCTTTAGGCTTTCCAGTAAGACCTCTGCTATATATTGAGTGGTATACTTAAGCAGTATCAACAGCTAATGCTTAACTACTAAACAAAATGTTGATAGTGTAAGTCCATCAAGATACTCCTGGAAAGAAAAGACTGGCAATCAATTTCTGAAAAATTAAAAACACTAGTCATTAAAAACATTACGGGAGATACTTAGGAATAAAAGACCCATACAAAGAAAACTAATACTTCTGCAAGAAGACCTAAAAAAAAAAAGGAAACATTTTCCCTGTTCATGGATAAGAAGACCCAATATAATAAAAATGACAATCTTACAAAAAACAATGTACATGCTTAATGGAATACCAATACAGACACCTAATTAATTTTTCAAAGAGAGAGAAAAGGCAGTTGGCAAGGTTACTTGGAGAGGAAAGTGACCTCAAACCAGGAAAGCACATCTGAAAAACAAAAATGAAGTGGGAGGCATAGGACTCCCTGATCTCAAAACCTACTACACAACTCAAATAACCAAAATATGGTACTGGTACAATGACAAACACATAGACCAATGGAACAGAATCAAGAATCTGGAAATTAACCCATATATCTGTGGTCAACTGATACTTGCCAAGGAAACAAAACTTATCAAATGGGGAAACAATAATCTTGTCAACAAATGGTGCTGGCAAAACTAGACTACTATCTGCAGAAAGCTGAAGCAAGATACACAACTTCCATGATACACAAAAATCAAACTCAACAGGGATCAGAGACCTAGGGGGTAAAGTCCAAACCCATAAAGATCATAAGAGACAAAGAAAACCAAGACTGGAAATTGTAACTCATGGTATTAAATACAACCAGAAATATACAACCAGAAGAAGATAAAATTGGTGCATAGGACCTTCTAAAGACTAAATCCCTGAGTGCATCAAAAACATTTTTCAGCAGACTGGAAAGAAAACCTACTGACTGGGATTAAAACATTTGGCAATACCATCTCAGACAAGGGTCTCATAATAAATTTTACAGAATCCTCTACAAGAAAAAAGCTTACAATTATAAAATGGGCAAAAGACTTGGAAAGAATTTTCACAGAGGAAGACATTCAAATAGCAAGCAGACATTATGAAGAAATACTCAAAATCACTGGCAATAAGAGACATGAAAATCAAAACCACAATGAGATACCATCTCATCCCAGTAGCAGTGGCAAAATTTAACAGGACAACAAGTAATAAATGTTGGAGAGGATGTGGCAAGATAGGAAATCTTATACATTGTTGATGGGATTGTAAAATGGTACAGTCACTCTGAAAGGCAGTTTGGTGTTTCCTCAAAAAGCTGAACATAGAAATTCCACATGACCCAGCTATTCCACTGCTTAGAATATATCCCGAGAAAATTAGAAATGAAATACAAATGGAGATTTGTATATCAAGGTTCATAGCAGTGTTATTCACCATCACAAGAACATGGAAAGAACGAAAATATCCAATTACAATCAAATGGGTTGAAAAATTGTGGTGCTTTCACATGATGAAATAATATGCAGGAGCAATGATTTTGAAAAATCACTACATAACTTGGGAGAGACTGGAGTGCACTGCACTAAGTAAACTGACTTAGTACCATAAGGACAAATACTGCATGTTTTTGTTGTTATGTGCTATCGAGTCACTTGATTGTATAAGACCATTACTATAGAAATAAAAGATAACTAGTAAAATGGACATGAGGATCCAAGAGGGGGAATGTAAGAACAGAGGGGTGAGGATGGGGGGGGCGGGGGATAGGGTTTCACAATTTGATGGGTATAGAGAGGAATGGGTAAAGGAAATGGGAATGATCCTGTGTGGAAAACAATGTATATAAACTCTGCATGCAAATTAATATAAAATAAATTTTTTAAAAAAAACCACCACCAAAAAACCCCACTATGGAGCACTGACGTTGCCATGAGTCAGGATCAACTTGATGGCAACAGGTTATATCCTTTTATTGTATTCTATCTAATCAATTTCAGCTTATAGGGATCCCATAGGGAAGAGAAAAGCAGTCTCACAGGATTTCATAGGCTGTGAATTTTCAGGAACAGATCACCAGGTCTTTTCTCTCATAGAGTGGTGGGGGGTTTGAATCACAGACCTTTAGGTGAGCAGTTGAGTCTTCAACTATTACCTTCCCAGGGCTCCTTGGTTATATATAAACATTGCTATTGAGTTGAGTCAAACCATAGCAACCCTCCATTGGCTTTATAAGGCTGTCAATCTTTATGGAAGACTACCCATCTTTGATTCAAGCAGTGGCTAGTGGATTTGTACTGCCAACTTTTGGCTATCACTCTAATATATTATTATCTATGCTATCACACATCCTGGTTATATATTAGGTGTGTGATATTGGGTAAATTATTTACCTTTTTTTAAACTCTGTCTACATTTGTTCAACAGGGAAAATAGTAACAGTCATTTCACAAGTTATCATAAGGAATAAAATATAATGAATTATACACTTACACACTGGAGTGAGTGATGTGTATATGTTCCTTGAACAGACATTATTGCTTAGACCCATGATTAATACCTCTTTAAGTATAGTTGTAAGCTTGCCTTGATTGATAAAAGTTCATACTTTATGTCATCATCATTACAAAATTATCTCTGCTTAGATTACAAAGAATATAGAAATTATTTTTGTTTTCTCAAAACCAGTAAAGCAGATAAAAGCACCAAAATATCCTTTTAGGATGATTACATCATTGAAAGAAAATGTTTCCTTTGGATTGGAAAAAGGTCATTCTTTGTTTTGCAAAACCTTGCATGGCAACATATAGTAGTACAATTACTTTCAAGAACTGCGTCAAAAGAATCATTGTGAATTTAATTTCCCTCCCTAGGGCTTGATGATGCTAATCTTTGTCCCTTTCTTTGTGCTTAAATTGAAAGTCATCCTATTTTCCATAGCATAAAGAGAGATTTAACACTCCTTGATAGTTTTGAAGAACTACCTGAAATGATTTCTGCAGGGAAAAACATACTATCGAACTCTGATTTACAGCTGCTTGTTGGATGCTCACGCTGCCTGAGGCTGCTCATGCCACTAACAAGCCTGGCAGAGTGGGCCTGACTCCAGGCTCACTCTGCTTTTGACTGTAGGAAATGACACAGAACACAGGGCTGACCAGAGGGAACTGATTCATGGTTTCTTGACCTTAGAAAGACAAAGGACAAGAAAATGAATTAGTCGTGACTAATATGTACACACAAATCACAAAATATTATAGATTCTAAGTAAAATAAAATTAAGATATCCTAAAATTAAATACATATTAAATCTTTGCAATGTCCATTCCTACTCATCATACCTAAGTGCATAGGAATGTTTATAGATCTCAAACTTTCAGATTTATAAATCAGATTTTCTTTGTTCTTGACAATTTACATAAGACACTTTCTCAGTACATTTGTCTTTGCATTTGAGTGCCTACAATTTTCACTGAGCAGACAGATGGCTCTTCAGTAGGAGTTCTCAAGTGGAAACACCATGGAGTACTATAGCAGGCAGAGGAATCAGTGTGAACTCAGAGAAAGAAATTAACAAATAGATTTCAGGGAAGATAATATCACTCAATGCATCCTCAAAAGTTATTTAAGCAAGGTTTACCCATTGTGGGTAAGTCAATTTTAACTCATAGCACAGAGTCAGTAAAACTCAGTAAGATACCATACCTTGATACTCTATTGCTGTAACTACATGGTCTTTGGGGGCAGAAAGTCCATAGGCCTTATGATCTGAAAGAATAAATCAGATAGGAATAATTAAAAATTTATAAAAGATCATTTTTTATTTCACATATCTGAATTGAGTGTAATATTAATAGGCCTGACTGATCACCAACAAAGCATGGTGACAGTTTTATAATTCATAAAGCACACATTTTAATACCAAAAATTTTTAAATCCCCCAAATAAAAATATATTACATTATCTATATTGTGGTTTTAGCCAATTAAACTTTTTAAAATATATAACCTTGAGTCTATCCCACCTGAATTTGAAAACCATCTCAAGAGCAGGTTTGAGACATTGAACACAAATGAACAAAGAGACCAGATGAGTTGCGGGACAACATCAAGGGTATCATCCATAAACAAAGCAAAAGGTCATTTCAAAGGCAGAGGAGGAAGAAAAGATCAAAATGAATGGCAGAAGAGACTCTCAATATTACACTCGAATACAGAGAAGTCAAAACAAAGGGAATAAATTAAAAAACAAAACAAAACACCACTAAAGAGCTGAACAGAAGATTTTAAAGGGTGGCTCATGAAGACAAAGCAGAGTATTATGAAATGTGTGAAGAGCTGGGGTCAGAAAATCCACAGGGATACAGCATGGTACTGGTACAATGACAGACACATAGATCAATGGAAT
>NW_006399930.1:3472077-3473255 GCF_000299155.1 Elephantulus edwardii
AATTTAAAAAAAAAAGAAAATCCACAGGGATGAATTCACTTGGAATTTCTTAAGTAGAGGGAACTGAAGAACAAGTTCAAGTCTCGAGCTACAATATGAAAAATGATATGGTCAATGTCTTGAATGATCCAGGAAGCATCAAAAGAAGACTGAAGGAATACACAGAGTCATTGTACCAAAAAGAATTAGCTGACACAGAATCGTTTCAGGAAACAACATGCAATCAAGAACCAATGGTAAAAAAATGAAAAAGTTAAGCTGTTCTGAAAGCACAAGCAAAAAATAAGGCTCCAGGAATTGATGGGATAATAATTTATATATTTTAACAAACAGATACACCCCTAGATGTGCTCACATCCAGGTTAGGTTGTGCCAAGAAACCTGGGAGACAGCTACCTGGCTAATTGACTGGGAGAGATCCATATTTATTTCTATTCCAAAAAAGTTGATCCACTAAAATGTGGAAAATACCAAATTATATATCATTAACATCACATGCAAACAAAACCTTGTTGAAAACTATCCCTAAATGAATAGGAGAGTGCATCAACAGAGAATTGCCAAAAATATAAGCAGGATTTAGAAGAGGCTGTCACATTAGGGATATCAATGCTGATGTCAAATAGGCCTCAGCTGAAAGCAGAAGGTAGCAGAAGGATATCTATCCTTTATTGACTATGCAAAGGCATCTAACTGTATAGATCACAACAAATTGTGGCTAACATTGAGAAGAATGGGAATCCCAGAACATTTGATTGTACTCATGAGAAACCTATACCTAGATCAAGAAACTGTTGTCTGAACAGAACCAGGGAACTCTGCATGCTATAAAATCAAGAAAGGAGTATGTCAGTGGTGTATTGTTCCTCCACACCTTTCAATCTTTATGCCAAACAGATCACTCAAGAAACGGGACTTTATGAAGAGGAAAGCTCATCTCCAATGAGGACTTGTCGACTCGACAGCACTTAACAACAATAACAACAAACTTCACTAGAGAGTCAGCTATGTTTTGGTTCTTTTTTTAAAAAAATTTTTGTTTCTAATTTGTATATATTCCCAGAGCACTAATATGTCTAAATTAAATGAAATTAAAATGCATTAACATTAAAAATATTTGATTAAGTTTTGTCTATCTTGTCTTGGAAGTTCAGTTTGGATTTGTTGTTTTTTTTATT
>NW_006399930.1:3478268-3484653 GCF_000299155.1 Elephantulus edwardii
TGGAGAAGTTTTTGGATGTGCATAGGGATTTGAGTCTTAAAACGAATAAAATTCAATAATATTAAAAAAAATTAAAAAAAATCCTTTCAGCAAGAGTTTTAAAATTTTCAAGTCATTTGAAAAGTTCCATGAAAAATAGCAGCCGCTAACTTTAGAACATTTATAAATTCCCTCATACATTACATGTGTATGTATATAGTTGTGTGTGTGTAAATATATATAGACATACAAAATTTTTTTATTAAGTAGGGAGAAACTGTGTCCCAGATACTAAAAAGTAGATTGGTCACACTGGTAAAACTATGGAGGTGGGGGAAATTACAGAAAAAGGATTCTCTTTAATAAATCAACAGGTAATATTTCTAGATGCCCGACTATTTATGATATTAAGCTTTTTCTTCTTGGTTATAAAGTTTTCTAGAATTATATTTATGTTAAGGTTTGTTTTAAGTTAAGTGAAAACATTTAAAGTGTGATGTGATTTGAACTTAACAAAAAGAAGAATATATGGCTCAAACATTGAGTCTTTTATCCCCACTTTCATTTTATATTGGTTTGCATACAAAATTCTTATATATTGTTTCATACTATTTTCATTTACATTATGTTTCATACAATCATTCCCATATATTATTTTTTATCATTCTAAATCTTAAAAAATACTTTTAGTTGATTAAGATTTCTACCTTGTTTTAGTCTTCTATTTTCATAATTCTAATGTATATTTTAATTTATACTTAATACTTTTATTAAGACAAAATATAGTTTTATATCAATATGTTGTTAATATATTTTAAGAACTGATGTTGATTTTAGTTGACATGTCCACAATCAATTAAATAGCAAAATAAACAAAAATATTTACCAGGTTGGCCTGTTTGTTCAGATCAATAATTATTTTAAAGTTAGCGAAAGAACAACTTTAATATTCAGCTTTTTCCATGTTCTTGTGATGGTGAATAACGCTGCTATGAACATTGGTGTAAAAATTTCCATTTGTGCCTCAGTTCTCATTTTTCTCAGGGTATATTCCAAGTAGTAGAACATCCCAAATATCCAACCACAAATGAGTGGACTGAGAAATCATGGTACATTCACACAATGGAAAACTATGCAGCACACAGAACAATGATTTTTTAAATTATTACTTAACTTAGGAGGGACTGGAGAGCAGTATACTGAGTCAACTAACTCAATGCCACAAAGATAAATATTGTATAAAACCTTTGTTGTAGAATGAATATAAAGATGCAAGAGAGGTGGGAGAGGGTGGAAGCAGAGGGATGAGGATGTGCAGGACGAGGGGAGATTAATCATGAGTTGTACAATTTGACAGGTGGGGGTGGTGAGGGAAATTGAAATAATCTGATTTTGAAAACAATGTATCTGGATTTTGTAAATAAACTAGTATAAAAGAAAAAAAAACACCCCAAACCTCACAAACAAACAAAATATTCAGCTTTATAAGGATGCACCTAACTGTCTTCCAGAATGTTTGCACCATTTTACAATCCCACCAAAAATGTGCAAGTGTTCCTTTCTTGCCACATCCTCTCCAACATTCATTACTTGCTGTCCTGTTAAACTTTACCACTGTTAGTGGAGTGAGGTGGTACCTCATTTTGTTTTTGACTTGCCTCTCTCTTATTGCCAATGATTGGGAGCATTTCTTCATGTATCTGTTTTCCATTTGAATATCTTCCTCTGTGAAAATTCTTTCCATTTCTTTTGCCCATTTTATAATTGGCTTATCAGTCTTTTTCTTGTGGAGGTCCAGAATATTCTGTAAACTTTCGTGGAGTCTCTTGTCCGAGATGGTATTACCAAATGTTAGCTCCCAGTCAGTAGGTTTTATAAATGTGTTCCAAAATCATTGGCAGAATTTCATACAGTGATGAACTGATCATTTCCATAATGTTAGTAACACCAAGTTAAGTCATTTCAGCCAGATGAAATATTTTGTGGTTTTTCCATCTGATTACCATACTACTACAACTTAAAGAATGACAATTCTTGTACTTTTTATTACCCTTCTAAAACACGCTGGCTTGACAAAAAAAAAATGAATACTTACATTACATTACCATGATTTCTTTATTTACAATAGAAGTGTTGCTTAAAGTACTATTTTTCTTATACTATGCACTAAGATTGAATAACACACTATTAATCAGAAACCTCAGGTCAACATAATTGTAAGTGCTATTCCAGTTATATGAATCCATAGTGTCTGATAGTAACAGCTCGGATAGCTCAGGTCCCCAATTTCTTTATGGTCTTTTGGATTCGGTAAAATGATTTACTAGAAGGTCTTACAGAGACTCACACCTATTAGGGAAATGACTCATGTGACTGCAGGTATGCAGAACAGTTTAAGGTTTTTTTTCCCCCTAGAAACTGGGGAGTGAATGGGCCAGGCTAGATGCTGCTGGATGTTTAAACATGACCTCACTGCCGCTTATGTGTTGGTGTTTTCACACACACCCCAGTATAAAGAGTGCCCAATTATATTGATCCTCCATCTGCTACTGATTTGTGAGGCAATGCATCCACCATTAAGGTACTTGGAGACCAGAGAGGGCTAAAGTAATGGCTAAAAAAGCCAACTTTAAGCTAACACCACAAGTATCATTCTAATTTTATTAGAAAAAGAATTGAAATGTTAAAGACTTTTTGATTCTATCTTCTAACAAAAAACTAATAATATCATATATGAAAACAAAGCTATAACACATTCTTTTACAAATCTTTTCATTTGTTGTTGATGCTAGGAGTCAGTGAGATGGTTCTAATTCATAATAACCCCATGAGCAATAGAACAAAACACTTATTTTTATTTCTATGTTATCTTCATAATCTTATTTCTATGTTATCTTATTTCTTTGTTATCTTCATAATCACAGTTGTGTCATGGAAGGACAATGATTGTATCTCATGTAAGGTTTCCTTCTTCTCACTCACCCACAGTCAAGTCTAATGTCTCCAGACACTGGATTCTTCTAATAAATGTCCAAAATAAGTAAGACAAAAGAACCAACAAGTCCTTTTGACAGAATATTCTGGATGTGCTTCTCTAAAGACAGATTTGTTGGTTCTTCTGACAGTCCATAGTATGTTCAATATTCTTTGTCAAAACCATAATTCAAAAGCATCAATTCTGTAGGATTCCTTATTGGTAGTCTAGATTTCAAATGTATATGCGGGAACTGAAAATACTGTGGCGTGGACCAGGCTCCCTTTAGTCCTCAAAGTGGCATCTATGCCTTTTAACACCTAAAGGGGTATTTTGTAGTGTATTTGTCAAATACAATAGGTCATTTATTTTCCTGACTGCTACTTCCATGAGCATTGATCATGGATCTAAATCAAATGAAGTCATCAGTAACTTCAATCTTTTCTCCATTTACCATGATGTTATTATTAGTCCAGTTGTGAGGATTTTTGCTTTCTTTCTGTTTAGGTATAATCCATATTGAACATTATTGATGCAAGTTGAATCATCTGCATGTCACAGGTTGTTGTTGTTAAGTCTTCCTCCAATTCTGATGCCAATTTCTTCATCATATAGTCCAGCTTCTCAAATGATTTCCTCAGTATACAGAATAAGTATGGTAAAAGAATATAAGCCTGACATATACCTTTCCTGATATTAAGCCACACTTGTTTTATTTTGGACAACTGTCCCTTGATCAATGCAGTACAGGTATGCATGGGCAAAATAACTGTCTAGAATTCCTATTCTTCACAGGGTTATATTGTTGCTGTTATATACCATCAAATTGCTTGTGACTCATAGTGACCCTATGTACAACAATCCTAAACCCTGCTCTATCCTGTACTAATCTCATTGTGTCTGATACATCTATCCCCATTACCTTCATCACTGAATCAATCCATCTCATCAAGTGTCTTCCTCTCCTATGCTGTCCCTCCAACCTCCCAAGCATGACATCCCTCTCCAAGGACTGGTTCCTCCTTGCAACATGTCCAAAGTATGTTTGATGAAGCTTCAGTATCCTTGCCTCCAAGGAGTAGTCTGGTTTCACCCACTCTAGGATGAACATGTTTGTTTGTCCTAGCAGTCCATGCTATATTCAATACTCTTCTCCAGTACCAAAGCTCAAAGGCATCAACTCTCCTTCTATCATCCCTAGTCATAACATCTATAATTTGTTAAAATTCACACAGGCCTTTGTATAGTCTATAAAACACAGCTAAACATCTTTCTGATATTATCCACTTTGACTCAATCAAGGTCCTTCTCATAGCAATGATATCCTTTGCTGCACCTCTCTTCTAAAATTTCCATTTCTGGCTAGTCCCCGCTGATGTAATATTGCAATAATTTAGAAATTATCTTTAATAAAATTTTACTTGCATATATTTCCTGACTATTTCCAAATTCTGTTATATTACCTTTCTTTATTTTGGACAAAATATGAGTCTTTTCCATTTGGTTGACCAACTATCTTCTACATTCCTTAACATAGATGAGTAAATACTTCCAGGATGTATTAGTTTGTCGAAATAGTTCAATTGGTATTAATTCCCAGAGGTGTTGTTTTCTCCTCTAGGAATTGCTTCTACTGCTGTGTGGATTTCTTCAGATATTGACCTAATAATACTTCCTGTATTGGTTGAACATCAGCCAGTTTTTCTCTGGTTTAATAACTCTATTCATATTCTTTGGATACTTAAGTTGTTCAATATTCTGCCTATGGTGTCCCTCAATGATTTTTAATGACAATAAAAGTCATTGAGGGATACTGTAGGCAGATAAATAAAGATGACAGAAAAACAATTGATGCCTTTGAGCTATGGTGTTGGAGAAGAGCACTGAACATTCCATGAACAGCCAAGAAAATGAATAGATATGTCTTGGAGAGGATGTGACCAGAGTGCTCTTTGGCTCATATACTTGGGAAATATTGCTAGGAGGGGCTATTCCTTGGAGAAGGACATGATATTGGGAAGGGTAGAAGATGGATGAAGGAGAAGAAGACTCTCAACCAGGTGGACTGACAAGGTGACTGTTACAACGGGCTCTTGTGTCAGGAAGTGTGAGGATGGCACAAGACAGGACTAGGTTCAGATCTTTTGTTCATAGAGTCTCTATGAGTCATACTCAAATTGGTGGCACTTAACAACGACAACAACAACAACATCCCTCAATGCTGCTTGAGGCTTGAGATTTTTCTTCAGTTCTTTTGGTTTGATGAATGCTTAACATATAGTTCTGGTATGGTTTTCAAACTCCAGGAGTTTGCATATTTCTTTGTAATACTTCCTTGAAATTCTTAAAATCTTTGAAACACCTTGAAATCTTCTGTTCAGCGCTTTTACTTAATAGTTTTCCATTTTCTATAGCTAATCTATATTCTGAAGTAAATTTTTTTAATATCTTCTGACATTTAGTGTGGTCCTTTTCCTTTCTTTTTAATGATTTATTGCCTTTTTTTTTTCCAGGCTGCAGTTCACATTTCTTTCTTCATGTACGATGTCCTTGACGTGATACCACAATTCATCTAATCTTTATATATTAGTGTTCATTGCATCAAACTTATTCCTGACATGATCTCTGAAATTCAGTAAGGATATATAAAGTGTCATACTTTGATTCTTTTGGGCTTATTTTAATTTTATTTAGCTTCAATGTGAAGTTTCGTCTGAACAATTGAGAGCATATTTTGCAGTCTGTCTCTGCCATTGATCAGACTGATGATATTGAGCATCTCAAGTGCCCGTTTCCCCAAGTGCAATGCATTAAAGTCCTATGTATGCTATTCAGTCAGTTACACGACTATTAGCACAGTTTACGTTATTAGACCAAGGTATTTGCAATGAGTAAGTCATTGGCCTTTTGTAATGCCATCACGGGTTCGCCTTTGTCATTGCTATAACCAAGGTCATCTTTTCAAAATACCAATCTTTCTTCATGATTTCCAACTTTCACAAACACCAATAATTATCAATATAAGGAGCTCTGGTGGCCTAGTGGCAAGAAGCTGTGTTGCAATCCCAAAGGCACGTGGTTCAAGTCCACCAGCTGCTCCTCAGGAGAAGGATGAATAGTCTCCTCCCATGCAATTCATGCAATTAATTGCCTCTGAAAACCCACCAGAGGATCAGCTGCGGGTCAGTTCTGACTCAGTGGTACACAACAACAACACTGATTATGTGCTTGATCAATTTCAGAGTGCAAATGTTGATAAAAATCTTTAAGTACTTAAGTTTGGCATTAGTGGTTGGTGGATAAATTTGAATAATTTGTTGTTGTTATTGTTGTTGTTATGTGCCATTAAGTTGCCTGCAATGCACAGTGACCCTATGTACAATAGCTCTGGACCCTGCTCTATCTTAAGCAAACTTCATTGTCTCTGACAAA
>NW_006399930.1:3486103-3499598 GCF_000299155.1 Elephantulus edwardii
ATAGTCAATGAAACACAGACAGACATTTCTCTAGTACTCTTTTTTCCCCAAGATTCATCTGACATTGGTGATAACGTCTCCAGTGCCATAACTTCTAAAACCATCTTGTATTACTGGTAGTTCTCTGTTCCAGTTGTTTCTGGATAATATTCAATAGGATTTTGCTAGTGTTTGACATTAGTGATATTATTAGATAATTTCCACATTCCGTTGGGTCATCCTTTTTTGGAATGGGAATAAATATTTTTAATGGGACATCGATATCCTTTTTCCAGGAAAAGGAAAGACACAAGGAAAGAGGAAGAAGGACGAAAAGATGTGCTTTAGTTTGGAACTACTCCTGGCTCGTGTTCTGTTGAGGTAACAATGACCTAAAGAATTTAAGGGTGATTTTGACTATGAATAAATTTGCTCCTTGAAAATTTAACATCCAAAGTAAGAAGTGACTCCACTGTGTTAATGTCCTCCTTTGACAGATGTGACAACTGAGAATAAACAGCTTTGTGCAAGGTCACAGCATTAGATAATAGGAAAGTCAAAATGTCCATCTTGACATTGTGGATCCAATCATCTCAGTGCAAGGAATTGTGAAAAATTAGGGCCAAATTCTATAGAGACATTCTCCAACAATTTCACATTCACTTTCAAGGTTTAGATCATATGGATACTATCAGTGAGTATATGACAAATTGCCTTATTATATTGATACTATCTTTGATATTATAGTGACACTATCAATATATTGTTGTTAGCCTAAACATTGGCCTTTATTAGCACCCCTGGTTTCTAGCTACCTTAACTGCAGACATCTGGTCTTGCAAATCAGCATCAGCTGTGGGGCTAGGATTAGTGTGTCTTGTGGTGGCAAGAACCTGGAGAGAGTGAGACCCTGCTGATGGAGAGACAGGCATTGCTGTGGAGAAATTCTGACAAGAGGTGGCCTAAGGTTTCTTGCATATGTGCTGGCCACAGCTGGATATAGCTGTTCTTGCCTTTGATGATGGAAGAGAAAACTGCTTGCTGAATTGAAATTGGAGCCCAGAATAACTGAGGAGTTGTGCCTTGGAACTTTTGGGCTAAAACCTGAAATTGTTTGGGGTGATACTGTGATATTCTTTGCCTCCCTCACTCTCCAACTTCCTTCCCTATAAACCCCGTTGTTGGTACCATTACTGTGAGTCAGCAACGAATAAAAGAACCTCGTGCTTTGGCGGAACTCTACAGGCACCATGGGGCTGGGCTACAAGCTCCTTATGTGCTTTCTATTCTGGGGTGGTGAGGGGCTCTGTTCTTCTTACATTCTCTGGCCCTTTCAAAGAGATGCTCATGGCCTTGTGCCCCCATGTTTTGTTTCCACCTCTTTAGATAATTATCAATATGATATCAATTAATATAATATACTGATAATATATACTACAAATATATTCTATCATATAGTATTACATCTATACATGTGATGGTACACAATAAGAAAATATATTATTTTATATATTATTAAATATTATATATACCATGTAGTTGCTGTGTACCATCAAGTTGAAACTGAACCATTGCTGATCCTCAAATGGGAGGAGACTGCTCATCCTTCTCATGCAGTGAAGCTGGTGGATTCGATAAGTAGTATAATATATATAATATATGTTGTTGTTGTTGTTATGTGCCGTCGAGTTGCCTGCGACTCAAAGCGACCCAATGTACAAAAGCTCTGAATCTTCTTCCTTAACCTGTGTCAGTTTCATCATCTGCCACAGACCTAGTCCCATTTCTCCAGTCACTGAGTTAATCCATCTCATCTTTACATATGAGTAATTGATGGTCTATTTCAAAGTCCGCCCTTTGCCTAGTTTGAGTTTTCCCCTCCCCTTTTTCTTTATTTTACACTTATTTATTTGTTGTTGTTGTTTGGTACCATCGTAGACGACTCATTGCAACCCTATGAACGAACAGCCTGAGCACTGTTCTTAAATAGAGTTTCCAGAGGCAAGCCATTTCGGAAGCGGATGCCGCTCCTGCTTCCAGGCTTGATTTAGTTGGGAAGCGCCAGCCAACACTATCCACCATGCGTACCCATTACCATGACTGGCACATCACTGTCACAGTCTTCAGCATCACAGCAACCATAAGTTACCTCTGTACAGCAACGCACAGACCAGTGCTATACCACCTAGAAGAATGTTTGACAGGAAAACAATTTGAACCTGGCTGAGGGCCGCAGGTGGGTGAGCATTTCTTCATGTGTCTGTTGGCCATTTGAATATCCTCTGTGAAAATTCTTTCCATGTCTTTTGCCCATTTTGTAATTGTGAGATCAGTCTTTTTCTTGTCAAAGCCCTGTAAGATTCTGTAAACTTTTGTTATGAGACCCTTATCTGAAATGGTATTGCCAAATGTTTTCCCCCCCAAGTCAGTAGGTTTTCTTTTCACTCTGTTGAAAAATGTTTTTGATGCACACAGGGATTTAATTTTTAGCAGGTCCCATTCATCAATTTTATCCTCTTCAGATTTAGCATTTATGGTTGTATTTGGCAGTCTCTGTATCATAGACTAGGGCTTCTAAGCTTGATCACAGTTTGTCTCTTATGAATTTTATGGTTTGGGCTTTACTCCCAGGTCTCTGATCCTTGAATTAATTTTTGTGTATGGTGTGAGATGTGGATTCTGTTTCAGCTTTCTGTAGTTAGCAACCCAGTTTTGTCTGTTAGTGGTCAGCATCCTCCGAACTCTGGAGTCGGGGCAAGCCTTAAGTGGTAGACTGCTCAGATAAGAAGCCAGGACTTCAAAAAGCCACGGTGGAATTTGTCATCTGTCTTTACTATTGTTATTGACAACCTTAGCCAGAACCAAATCATTCACCGTGGACATTAACTGCAGATTTTAGATAGATAACAATAGTCCTCAAATTTGTATTGTTTCAAGACAAGAAATGGCACCTTCCAAAACTTATGCTAATAGATATCCCACTTAATAGATCATTCTGTGTTCTAATTGTTCTAAGGTACTAGCAGTAAAAAAACTACAATATTTTATTAAGATAACATAATAAAATATTATGGTGTCATACAGGAGTGGCATCTACTTCCTAAACAGCATGTCTTTGGAAACTCTGTGGACTTTGGCAAATGGCAATGGTGTGGAAGGGCTTCGGGCCTTTTGTTCATGAGGTCGCTATGAGTCATGCTCGACTCGACAGCAAACAACAACATATGAAAACAGATGCAAAATGTAATGGCTAAAAGAATTTAAATGGTAGAGATTAGAGAACAACAAATCTTTGGCTCTTTCTCCATTGACTGGCACACGTAAAGCCATTCTTACATCAGAGATGGTCATTAGGTTTCAAAAGTTTCATATTTATATTTATGAATTTTCATGGCCTTATAATCTGAAATTGTAGATACTAAATTATAGATCTGTATATGGTCTGACAACATTACAATTATAGTTTGTCTGGCTCCACTAGCAGAGGAATTGCTAGGTTTGAAAGACGGCATTGTGAAGACTATACACCATAGAGAACCAGAAGAATGAGCACATCTGTTGCCAAAGAAGTACAACCAGATACTCCATAGAAAGCAGGATCATAAGCTTTCCACTCAAGTACCTGGAATATATTATTAGGATGGATCGTTCCAGGAGAAGGATATCATGTTTGGTAAATGAGAGTGTCAGAGAAAAAGAGCAAGAACCTCAGGGAGCTAGACTGACACAGGGGCTGCAATAATGAGTTCAAACACGGCAACGACTGTGAGGATGCTGAAGGACAAGGTAATGTATTATTCTGTCCTCACAATGGGTCAGAATGAACTCAACGCTACCTAACAAATGGAAGAAGTGCTACTTGCAGCACTTGGAAGTTTCATTTCTCAGGATAAATGAACAGTTGATAGGTTAATAACTGTCAAATAATGTTTGAGCTCAGGTGAATCGATCTAGAAAATGATTACGAATAATTTCTGGACAATGTGAATGAAGAATAGTGTAAAATACAATGTATATGAACTTTGAAAGCAATTAAAAAAAACACCAAACCAACAACAACAAATGCAAAACTAGTGGATACGTCTTTCATGTGTTTGACTGATTTATTATTTTTTTTTTGCTCTGGGGATCCATCTGTGTTGCATCATGTATTAATTTTCTGCTTTTTTGTAAAATAATATGCATTAAAAGAAGCTCTGGATAAGTAGATAAAACTGAGTTTGGACAAGTAAATAAAATTTAGTCTCTGAACATGAGATTGGAATTCTATAACTAAATCATAATGGCATAAAGATCTTTATGTGTAACAGCCTATACACTCAGATTACTCAGGAGCCCTTTACAAGTGACGAAAGCTTCTAACTTAAAAAATATGGAAGGTCTGGGTCTACCCAGAGGCTCACAAAGAAAGACCTAGTGACCTACTTCTGATAATCAATAACTGAAAATATATGGTAATTTTATTTTTTTTTTAACTGCAACATATGGGTTGTAGTTCATTGAAGTAAACTCAACTGCAACTGTTTCCTTTCTTTGTATTTGGAGGCAGGGGATAATGAAATAGTATGTTGCTGTCATATGATCTTTATGAAACCAGTTTATTAATATATATAAGAAGATTGAATTCTACCATCTACTATGTTCTTTCCTACTCCTCACCCTCTACATGATTTTAACATTTTTTTATAACTTATTTTGGGTTTGATTTCTTGGCCTTGTACTGAGAAAATTTTAAGAAATAGAGTCAATGTGTCAAATATTTTTTTTTTTTTAACACAAACCTAAAGTTATGAACATAAACTGTGTTTGGCAGGAGAAAATCAGACTTTTCTACTATCCCCAATCTGTCAATTTTATAATCTATTTGCATCTCTTAAATGAAGGTAGGATTGCTAACGTTTTCAATCTTTTTCTGCATTAGGAAATTTGTAAAATATAATGAAAGGACACATAAAAGAAGACAGATGCCTGACCGGGAAGCAGGAGCTTTAGGGCCCTTACTTGCAAGAACTCTTCCTAAAAATTCTTTTATTTATCAGGGAAAAGAAAGAACTAGTAATGCATGCACTGCTTAAAAAAAATTTGTCAGAGCAAGATTATCTTTGTTCTCTTTTCTTTAAAGAAGATCCCAGCCTACATAGCTATACAAAATGATGAACTCTCCGTTATCAATGAGTTTATTTGGCTTTCTAGAGTTCATCATCTATAAACCTGGGATGAAAAAATAAAGTGTTCTTTCCCAGAATTACTGTCTACCAATTTAACTATTAAAGTATTTAAAAGTCCAGCTTTTAAATTTGCTTATATATTGGAGATTTAATTTCTATATCTAGCTTGGATTAGTAAAATATGTGACTTGCGTGCATTTTATTTCTCAACTCTCCCTCTGGATGATGACTCATGACAACTTTAGCTCCTACAGTTCATGCATGTGTTATTAATTATATTATCTTACCATAAATGCTTACAGGAAAGATTAGGAAACTAAGGGAAACCTTCCCAGATTATTGTTCCTTCATGTTTCCTTTGATTAGTCTGCAGGAAGCCAAAGGAAAAAGAATCATTTCTTCTGAAGTGCAGAACATGGAGACAATAGTCTGGCATTGTTTAATTGTCATTTTTAAAACTGTCAGAGAAGAAATTGTTATTGTTATGTGATGCCAAGTCTAACCAACTCCTGGTTGACTCTCCAGCAAGTTTTCAGAGGCTTTAAATTGCATAGAAGGAGACTGCTCAGCTTTCTCCCACACAGCATCTAGTAGATTTGAACTGACTACCTTTGAGTTTGCAGTGCAACTCGTGAACCAGTAGACCACTGGGGCTTCCTAGAGAAGATATTAATTACCCTGATCTGTTGTTATGTGGCTTTGAGTTGCCTGTGACTCATAGTGACCCTATGTACAACAGCCCTAAACTCTGCTCTATCCTGTGCCAATCTTACTGTCTCTGACACACCCACGCACATTACCCCAGTCACTGAATCAAGACTGTAATTTTCCTTCTCTTTTGGTAAGGATAGTTCTCTGACTCCCTTTTCCATTTCAAAACTGATTCTACACATCCAACTCACTGCTAACAATAAGATTCACTTAACAGAATCAGTCAACAATATCAGTGAAAGAAATGGTTTCATGAACATCTGGATACATTCAAAAGAACCCCTGGGTGGTACAAACAGGTAAGTTTGGGTTGACTACTAACAGAAAGTTTAAACCCATCTTTGTGGGAAGAAGTTTCAGTGAGCTGATTCTATGAAGATTATAGCTAAGAAAACTCTAAATACAGTTCTGTTTTTTAACACATGAGGCATCTGTCAATCCATTTTGTTGAGTCTTCCTCTTTTTTGGTAGAAATAAGTCTTCTACCTTTCTTAGCATGATGTTCTTTTCCAAATATGCTCAAAGTATAAGATGAAGTTTTACCATCCCTATCTCTAAGGAGCACCCTGGTTGCATTTTCAGCAAGACAGATTTGTTTTTGGTGTGCCAATAACATGAAAAGGTGAGAAAAAATGGGGTTGGTTTCATAATTAAAAAACTCATTTCTAGATCCATCATGAAATACAATGTGGTGAGTGACAGGATAATATCCATACGTATACAAGGAAGTCCAATGAATACCACTATCATTCAATTATATGCACCTACAACTAGAGCCAAAGAGGGAGAAATAGAAGATTTCTATCAACGTGTGTGTGTGTACAGTCAAATCAGATCTGACTGATACAGGAAGAGATTGCCCCTCCTTCTCCAGCAGAACATCTGGTGGACTCAAGCCTTATACCTTTGGGATTGCTGTGCAGCTTCCTGTCACTAGACCACCAGAGCTCTCTTTTATCAACTTTTGCAATCAGAAATAGATCAAACATGCATTCAAGATGCATTAAGAATAATGGGTGAGTGGAATGCAAAAGTTGGGAACAGGGAAGAAGGATCAGTAGCTGGAAAACACGGACTTAGTGACAGAAATGAGGCCGGAGATAGAATTACAGAATTCTGCACATTCAATGATTTACTCATAGCAAATACGTTTTGTAAGAAACACAAACACAGGCTATACACATGGATTTCACCTGATGGTATGCATTTACCAAACTGATTATCAAATCGATTACGTTTGTGGAAAGAATCACTGGAGAAGTTCAATATCAGCCATGAAAACCAGGCCAGGTACTGACTGTGGAACAGATCACCAACTACTCATATGCAAGTTCAAGCTGAAGTTGAATAAAAATAAAATCAAATGCACAGGAACTAAAATTTGACCTTAAGTCTATCCCACTTGAGTTTCAAAACCATCTCAGAAACAGGTTTGAGGCCTTGAACACCAATGAGCGTGTATTTAAATGTAGTGTTCACTATTTATCCTCTTAGTTTCTCAGTCCTGTTATATAACATTGGCATTAATTCCCCCCCCCCTCATTGGTTCATTATGGGGATTGCTTTAACTATGTGACGGTTAATTTTATATGTCAATCTGGCCAAGTTATGATGATGCCTAGTTGGTTAAATGTTTGTCAAGCAGCTGCTATAAAGGTATTTATTTTGTAGATGCAATATTAACATTTACAATCACTTGACTTTTACAATTTATAATAAGTCACATGAAGAACACTGCTTGATTGGCTAAAAAGGCTGGGAAAGGATAGGCTTCAGTTCTACCTCTTATTTCATCCTTACTATGCATGTTTGGGAAAGTTATAACCTCTTTGAGCTGTTTCATTATCTTTAAAACATGAATTATGATGATGATGCTTTTTACACTTTAATATACACAATCCATTATACTCTACTCCCTGATAGACTTTCTATTTAGCATCCTGGACACAAACACCTTTTCCTAGTTTTCCTACTTGGGGCTTTTATCCTTAGTCATTTCCTAGTTTCTATCTAGCCTTGTTTCCTTAATTAACTCATTCAGACTCCTGGATGCTAACAACTTGTAAATTATTATCTCCAGTCTGGCCTCCTCTTTGGAAAAGGATTCAGATACAAGGCCTAGTCAATCTCCCACCCAAAGGTTTAACAAGACATTTCAAGCATAATTTTTAAGCCTCATCTTTTCTCCCACATCTGTTCTACTTTCCCCACAATATATTATTGTACTGTTGTCAATTCCATTTGCTCTGGCTGAAAACCTTGGAGTCATTCTTAATGACTCTATGATAGTCCACATGCAATTCATCGGCAATACCTTCTGCTTCTGCCTTCTATGCATTTCAAACCTACTGCAACCACCTCAACCTGAGCCACCATCATGTCTGGTCAGGATGATTATTATAGTTTGCTGATTGGTCTTTTGCTTTATTCCACTCTTCCAGAATTCAACAGGTACTCTCTCCAAAAATGATCCTTTAAAATGCTAAGTCAGTCCACAGCACTTTTTAGCGAAAATGTTGGACTCTTATTGTTAATCTCCCTAGCCCCTCGCACCCCATTGTAAAGAGAAAAATCCTTACATTGGTGGCAGGGGAAAAAAGTGCCATTGAGTTGACCGTGACCCGTGGCAACTCTCTGGTCAGTTTCCAAGGCTGTACATCTTAACAGGAGGAGACTGCCCTACTTTCTCCCTCAGGATGGCTGGTAGATTTGAACCACTGACCTTTCAGTTAGCAGCTCAGTGCTCACTCAACAACTATGCCACTAGAGCTCTTCATTGGTTTAAAAAGGCTTACACAATTTGATTCCGAATGCTTTTCAAACCTTCTTTCCTCTATTCTGTTCTAGGGATACTGGTCATCTTATTCTTCCTCATATACTATAGATACTCGCTGCTTCCTCTGCCTGGAAAATTCATTCCTCAGATGCCTGCTAAATCTCTCATCTCTTCAAGTCTTTGCTTAAATCACATTCCTTATGAGATCTACTTTAAAACCACCCTATTTATTATCTCTACTCCATCTCACCCAACCTCACCCACCTCACCCTTCCCCATTCTCAACTGATTCCCTTTCTCCTGCCTTGACTTTTTCTGTTCCCACAGCACCTGCCATCTTCTAACTCACTGTTGTTGTTGTGATTGCCTTCAGCTCAAGTATGACTCATAGCGACCCTATGAACAAAAGACATGAAGCCTCTCTACAACTGTTGACATTTATCAAAGTTCATAGGGTTTCTGGAGGCATGCTATTTAGGAATTGGATGCCACTCCTGCTTCCAAACCCGTCATAGTATGTTATTGTTTTTATATGCCATTGAGTTGCTTGCGATGTATAGCGACCCTACGTACAGCTCTGAAACCTTCCCTGTCCTGAGCCAGTCTCACTAACTCCGACATACCAATGTCCATCAGTTTAACACACTACATAGTAAAAAAGAGAAATGCCCTTAAGTTCGATTGTTATGCTGGCTGCACAAAACGCTGAAACACAGCAACGACTATGAGGGTGGCATAGAAATGGGCACTGTTTTGTCTTATTGACTTCAACTGTCACAATCTAAAATTTAATACAGTCATAAAATACATGACATTTGCATTCCTTTAATTCCTTGGTTCTCAAATATTTCAGAACTTTCTATAAATTTGTGATGTTTCTTTTACTGTATTGAAACAAGTTCATAAATAATATAAAACAAGAAAAAATATTTACAACCTTGGCGGGGAAGTAATAATAAGCAATAGATACTTTAATTGATTAATATTTACATATTGAATACACTAAAAGATAATGCAGAAGTCAGATATTTGTCTGAACTTAAAATGATAAATCAGTTGTTGTTATGTGCCATCAAGTCACCTGTGACTCATAGCAATCCTATATACGACAGTTCTGAACTTGGCTCTATCCTGAGCCAACTTATTATCTCTGATACACATACCCCCCCATTACCTCTGTCACTAAGTCATCCATCTCATCGAGTGTCTTCCTCTCCTGCACTGTCCCTCCACCCTCCCAAGCATGATGTTCCTCTCCAAGGACTGGTCCCTCCTTACAACATGCCCAAAGCATGTCAGATTGAGCTTCAGTAGTCATCCCAAATAAGAAATCATTTAAAAAAAACAACAAAACCTCGCGAGTTCTGGTGGCCTAGTGGCAGGAAGGGGTACTGCAATCTCAGAGGTGCATGGTTCAAATCCACCAGATGCTCTGCTGGAGAAGGAGGAACAATCTCCTACTGTACCAGTCAGAGCTGATTTGAAGGTAAAAAAAAAAAAAAAACCCAAACACACAACAAAACCCACAACAAAACTGTTGAGGTGGAATAAACTCATAGATGACCCTTTAGCAGGTTTTCAAAGGCTCTATATTGCACCAGATCAGATTGCCCATCTTTTTCCTGTGGAGTTGCTGGTGGATTCAAACTGTAAGATTCATCTGGCCTTTGGTAAGCAGCACAACTTCTTATGGACTACAGCACTAGAGTTTGAAAACACTCAGGAAAACAGGACGAGACAAGATTACTGTATATACTAGAATAGGAACATTTATATTCAGTTAGCTATTAAGATGTACAAAAAATATACTTGCGCTTATACATAAAATAGAGTAAGTTCTAAATACAGATAGTTACAAGGTTTTTGCTTATATGAAGAGATA
The DNA here is from genome assembly GCF_000299155.1 of Elephantulus edwardii. Classification (NCBI taxonomy): domain Eukaryota; kingdom Metazoa; phylum Chordata; class Mammalia; order Macroscelidea; family Macroscelididae; genus Elephantulus; species Elephantulus edwardii. The sequence goes on from NW_006399930.1 coordinate 3,496,620, forward strand.
GACTTGTGAAAATCATGAAGGCTTAATTAAGGATGAGGAAGACAGCAAAATCCTTTCTTTTGCAAGACTATAGTATAGCACAAGGTATTTAAGAGTCCTGGTTCCTGCCAAGTAAATCTATAGCAATTGCTCATCATTGTCACAATCAAATATGCCCTACCAAATGACACTGGAACAATACCACACTCTCTCCTATTGGTGCTCTCTGATTTAATTCTTTAAACACCCTCTCAGTGGAGCAAAACCCTGAAAATTTCATTTTATACACTGAGAACAATTACCCAGTTTACACAAAGGTAACATGACTATTATTTTTAAAGTGAAACTTATGATCTATATTATGTTCCATTGATGAACTTGTTCTCATCAAATACAGTACAGAAGAGATATTGGAGAGGGAAGAATTTATTCAAGGTTTGTTTTCTTTTTGATACAGTTTGGAGGCTATTCTGTTCTGTTCCTTTCTTACATTTCCAGACTTTTAATTACTTGCTGCTCCAAATCTAAGCCCAGCATAATTCTACTTCTGATGATATGCCGTATTTAAAAGGAAAATCATTTCAGCTAAAAAAAGTTAACTAATTTTGATGAATTTTATGGGGAAATTGGTGTCTCTTAAGTACCTTATCTCTCTGCAAGAATGATATATAACTTTTTCTCCTTTTTAGGCATGTACTAGTATATTTTTAAATGTTCTTAAAATGCTCTGATCTAAATCTTTAATAAAAATTTTTGAAAAGGCAAATGTATTATGAAATCATAACCCAGATTTCTCTACCGTCAAAGATATAAGGCAGACTCATGTTAATTAAACTATTATGCGCCAGAAGCCTAATTAGAAATCGTAGGCTCAATATTTTCAAAGAGCCCCAAATACTTTCTGACTGATCCTGTTTCCATAGGAACTGAAGTTGGAAAGTAGTAAAAGACAAAGACATGACAAAATGCTACAAAGGAAATTAGCTGAGTTACACTAGATCTCAAAAGAAGAAAAGATCTTTGTGTCCTATGTAACAATTTTTAAAATAATACATGTATAAAATTGAGTCAAAGAAATGTCTGACATATAAAAATGCTTAAATTAGTTTTAAAACAGTATTAGTGTTTTTCTTTTGAGGTCAGTTTTCAGATGGAAGATCAGAAAAATCTCACCAGGGCTTTTCTGTTTACTTTTTCAAATAATCTAGGATACTGTTAGGGTGACTCAACTGAGTAGTAAAAAAAAAAAAAAAATAATAACCTCTTACCAAAAAAAAATCCCTTACAATGTCAGTTGTGCTTAGGTTTGGATATTTTTTCCATTTAATTAGACTACATGTTCAGATCATTGCAGGTTTACAGATTTTGTTTTATGCATGCTAAAAACCAGTAAAATTCCAAATATATTCAGTTTCAGTAGATAAAAGTACTTTAAAGACACATTATAATATTTAGACTACTAGCCACATTCTAAACTGAGCATTCCGATTATTATGCTAGAAATTAACCATTTTCATTGTGGTATACTTTGTGTTGATCCTAAATTTATACAAAACAAAATAGAAACCTTCTCTTTTCTCTTTTTGTGATGAAGTCTGTAGGGAATTGCACTGCCAAATGAAAGGCGATTCCTCTCTGTCAGTGGTTAAGACCCACCAGCAACTCCAGGAGAGAAAGAAGAGCAATTTCCTCTCATGTGCTGTATAACCTCAAAAAACTCCCCGAAGGTGAGCTATGAGTTGGTTGTGATTTGATTCCAAGCAAGTGTATCCTTCTTATCCTCATGTACCACATGAGAAAGAATGTGGAAGTTGAAGTCAGCAGCTCTAACTTTAACTCTGCCTCTGTTTATCCCTATAAACATTTTTAGCCTCTGTATTTCACTTATAAAATTTTGATAAGAACAGTCCTACGTCCCTTATGATTTGGCGAGTCTACTACCTGAAGGAGGACATCATGCTTGATAAAGCAGAAAATGAACTACTTTCAAGTCAACTCCAAATCGTGACAACCTCCCATTAGGTTTCTGAGGACGTAAATATTTACAGGTGAAAATTGTTGATCTTTCTCCTTCAGATCAGCTGATGGATTAAAACTGCTGACCTTTCAATTAGTAGCTAGACACCAAGCACTACATCACTAGGCTCCTTTGGTAGAGGATCAGACCAAAAAAAAACAACAACCATGATATCCTACAATGAGATGGATTGACACAGGAGCTATTAGCAATGGATTCAATCATAACCACTATTCCAAGGTTGGCACAGGACCAAGTTAACTTTTAGTTCTATTATACATGAGGTTACTGTGAACCAACCCACAGCATCCAAAAACATGTTATGTCACTGGGATGTTAAGGTAACATTAGATAAAATAATTTCAGTGAAAGGGTCAATTTAAAAATTCTATTCAAATGCGATTTTTAAAAAAAATCTTTCCTTTTCAATTCCTCAGATTACTCATTGTTTGCCTAGGTCTTTTCCCATCACTTTTCCTGGCCTCCAGATAACTGACTTCCCAACATACTTCCCAGGCTCCTAAAACACTGGTTCTGTGGGTTATCTTTTATTTCTCTGGGCACTATTCCTTTATATTCTTTTAACTATGTTAAAACATTCTCCAAAATTCAATCCTTTGTCGTCTCCCTGTCTTCTTCCAGGGAACTCCGCTGGTGTAGTTCACAGCATTTGCACTGGCTGAGAGTCTCCAGCAGTTTGAATCCACCAGGTGCTCTGTGAATGATGGCAGACTCCTCCCTTAAGATCCTGCATAGCAGCACTGGTCTAAAGCAGGTCTGATACAGGGGTTTTGGAGGAAAATAGGATAAGAGTGGAGAGATAGTGAACACTGCATTGGAACACATGAAGGAAAAGCTATTTAAAAGGAATATATGAATGGGCATCATAAGTAAGACAACAGCCCAGAATAATAGGTACATTGCAGGAGGACAGGGCGGGGGATGGGGGAATGGAAAGGAGGTACTTGTACAACAATGAATGA
>NW_006399930.1:3500758-3507892 GCF_000299155.1 Elephantulus edwardii
CCAAGAAAATAAACAGATTCGTCCTGGAAAGGGTTAAACCTGGTGGCTCCTTGGAGGCAAGGATTCTGAGGCTCCGTCTAACATACTTTGGACAGGTTGTGAGGAGAGACTGGTCCTTGGAGAAGGACATCATGCTTGGGAGAGTGGAGGGACGGCACAGGAGAGGAAGGCCCTCTATGAGGTGGATTGATTCGGTGACTGGGATAATTGGGATGGGAGTGTCAGAGACAGTGTGATTAGCACAGGACAGAGCAGAGTTTAGGGCTGTTATACATAGGGTCGCTATGAGTCGCAAGCGACTCGACGGCACATAACACCAACAACAGCAATGACCCTATGAGTTATAAATGGCTTGATGGCAGTAAGTTTGAGGTTTTGGTTTTGGGTTTTTAAAAAAAAATTGTATTGTTATTTGCATGTGTGTACACCATCAAATCAAATCTGACTGGTATAGGAGGAGATTGCGCATGCTTCTCCAGCAGAGCATCTGGTGGGTTCAGACTGCGCACCTCTGAGATTGCAGTGCAGCTTCTTGCCAGTAGGCCACCAGGGCTCACCAAGGCTTGGTTTTGTTTTTAATCTTCCTTTTTCTTCCACATTTCCTCCCAGACCATACCAACAATATTTTTTTTCATTTAATACTTAAATGCACATGATAAATACAATTTCTACTGTACACTTCTTATCTTCTTTTTGTCAGGCTACAAACACATTTCTAACTAGATACTTCGCTGTCTCAAGAAAGATAATAAAGAAAGATAATTTCATTTCTATTTAAATGTCATCATTTCTCTTGTTCTTTGGGATTACAACTTTGAGATGTCTGTTTGGTTCATCTAATGCTCTCCATATTTGTTGCTGTTCTTATATGCCATCCAGTCAACTGCAACTCATAGCAACCCTATGAACAATGGCACTGAACTCCACTCTATCCTGAGCCAGTCTGTCTCCAACATACCTACCCTCATTACCTCAGTAACTGTGTCAATCCACCTCATCAGGGCCCTCTCCTGCACTGACCCTCCACTCTTCCAGACCTGATGTCCTCCTCCAAGGAACAGTCCCTCCTGGAAAAATGCCCAGTTTGTGAGATAGAACTTTAAAATCCTTGCCTTCAAGGAGAAACCTGGTTTCACTCTCTCCAAGACAGACCTGTTAGTTCTCTTGGCTATCCATCGTATGTTCAATATTCTTCTCTAGCTCCACAACTCAAAGTCATCAATTCTTCTGTCATGCTTAGTCTTTGTTCAGCTCTCTGATGTATACTTAACAAACATTAAATTTTATCCAATATTTTTCTTTAAATGTTATCCAAAATATTATTTTATTTTTTTTTTGTAAAAAGAAATTTTTTTTCAATGTCTTACAGAGTTAATGCTTACAAGGCAATTTTGACAGCTGCAACTTTAATACTAGATTCCACTATTTAATAGTATGGTTATAGTTACTTCTTTCCTACGTCCATCATACAAGTATGTATTCCATATTTGGCATACTGCTTCATTTTTCACAACTTTCAGAAATGTCCTGTTGATACTGCATTAATAGAATATTCCCTGGAATAATAAACAATCAACCCCATGGACATTATGTTATTTTTAGAATCCATTTATTATCCTTTTCCAAAACAGACTCTGTGTTTTAACTAGTTTAGAATTAAAACATACCTCACCTTCACATATAGAACAAGTTTAGATCACTAGCTAAGCATGGTTAAGATTGTTTTCCCATTCAAAACTATTACAATATAAAGGATTTTAATAATCATTAGACCAAGCTCTCACTTTTCAAATGAGGAAACTGAGACCCTCCAATAACATTTTAGAAAATTTTTCTAATGTCATAGACATCAGGATTTAACCCATCAGCTGAACAATCTCCTCTCATATAGATTTACAGCCTTGGGAACCTAACAGAGGATCTGTATAACTTAGAAGCAACTCAGCAGTAGTGGGGTTTAAAGTCATAATAGCAGGAATAAGTCAATCTAAATAGAAATCTAATCCAACACCCCAATTTATTTATGCAATTTTTACTTCTTAATAAATAAACTTGTACATAGGGTTTTCAGAGGCCTGCTATTTCAGAAGTGGATGGCCAATCCTTCTTCCTAGTCTGTCTTAATGTGAATGTTCAGATTTAGAGAAGTATCAGACAGACCAGCAAGTTAAAGGTATATCCCTTATTGCGGCGTAAATTTTAGTGTCAGTGTTGTCCCTGCCTTTCTCACACGCGTCTTTACCCACTTATTTCCCTGCTCCACCATCCACCAGGATACCCATCCACTTCTACTGCCTCCCTTCACATCTATCTCCCTTTGACCAGCCCTCCATCTAATAACATATATGAGGCTTCTATGGCTTCTGCGATTCCAAACACATCAGCTGATGGTAGTTCCTTATGTTGGGATCAATGTCTCTCAAGTTTAGTCGTAATGTTTCCCGAGTAAAGGTGATGCATCCTGTAGAACCGGTGTGTAGATAGGCTTTTCTTGGACCAAGGGCTGCGGGCCCTCGGACCGGAACGAATGTCGCGCGGTTTTTTGTGTCTTCGATTACCTGGGGAGATGGGAAGTGCCTGAAGCGCCTGCTGCAGAGTGTCAAGGACTGCAGCCTACAATATGGATTGAGGCTCAATGTCAAGAAGGCAAAGATTCTCACCATGGGACCAATTGGCAGCATCAGGATGGATGGTGAAGAGATTGAGACTGTACACAGCTTTAGTTTGGCTCTGTAGCCAACAGTCTTGGCACCAGCAGCCAGGAAATTAAAAGGTGCATTGCCATGGGAAAGTCTGCTGTTAGGGACCTCTCCAAAGTACTGAAGAGCAATGGTGTCTCTCTGGAGACTAAGGTGCGTCTTATACAGGCTATGGTCTTCGCAATCACTTGTTATGCATCAGAGAGTTGGACAATGACCAAGGAGGATAGAAGGAGAATTGATGCCTTTGAGATGTGGTGCTGGAGAGGAGTATTGAGAATCCCATGACTGCTAGGAAAACAAACAGATTTGTCCTGGAAAGGGTTAAACCGGGTGGCTCCTTGGAGGCAAGGATTCTGAGGCTCCATCTAACATACTTTGGACATGTTGTGAGGAGAGACCGGTCCTTGGAGAGGGACATCATGCTTGGGAGAGTGGAGGGACGGTGCAGGAGAGGAAGGCCCTCTATGAGGTGGATTGATTCGGTGACTGGGATAATTGGAATAGGATTGTCAGAGACATTGCGATTGGCACAGGACAGAGTGGAGTTTAGGGCTGTTGTACATAGGTCGCTATGAGTCGCAAGCGACTCGACGGCACATAACAACAACAACAACAATAAATAAACTTAATTCAAATCAGTAATTTAAGATATACAGCGACACCCGGTAGAGATCTTTTACATGGGTGTTTATTTTATTAATTCAGTAAAGCAGCATTGGCAAATATGTATTGAAAAGAAAATTAATTTAAAAAATGAAGCTCTGCCATAAAGAATAAGTTCTCAAATGTGTTTTAATAAAGTAAAGATAAACCCTGAAAATATTATAATGAGTGAATACTAAAAGAGTCACAAAAGGGCAAGCACTGTGTGATCGCACTTATTTAAAAATAGGTAAATACATAGAGATGACCAGGGAGTGGTCAGGAACTCTGCTGTCAAGGCAAAGAAATGCAGTTCAAATCTACCAGCTGCTACAAGGAGAAAAATGGGTAAATCTCCCCCTGTTTGCTCTGAGAAGACACTGCAGGGTCAGCTCTTGATTAGTTTAGACTTGAAAGTACACAACAACAATAACCAGGGATGGAAGGGAGGTGGATAGGAAAAGTAGTTATTTAAGGAGTACTGAGTTTCTGTTAATGAGGGTGGAATAATATAGAAAAGGATAGTGATGAAGGTAGTGTAACATGAAAAGTACAATGAACACCACTTGGAAAAACTGCTGCATCAGCAAAAGATTTGTTTTTATATGGATCTTAGCCATAATGACAATAAACACAAAAGTGGTTTTGCCCACCATCTCAGTGTGACTATGGCCCTATGTTACTGTGGAAAGACTCTGATGCTCTTTCAGGAATAGGGTGAGATCCCACTATCCTTTGAAAAGACACATTTCTAACCAACATACATATTGATGAAATAGTTTTACTTATTTATTTGCTTATAAAACAGCTGTTTTTAAAATTCACTTCTAAAACAAATTGTCCTCTTACTTCCCGATTCTAACCTAACTGTTGAAATAATCTGGTTTTGACTAATACCATTAAACTTTAGTATCTCATCACTGAAGAGAAATAGGTGAATTATAAAATAGCACCTAAGGAAGATAACATTGTTCAAATAACTGGGACTCTGAATACATGTTGAATTACAGGTCTATGCTACAATCTTACTTCTATTTCAAACCAAGAGGTAATGGAGTAGGCGGTACTCTGAAACTTCTTCCAATATTTTAATATTTTAATGCTTTTGCTCAGGAATTTATAGTGCACTTGGGAAAAGTGTTATTCACTATGGAAATAGCTTCTGACATAAATAACTAAAGTGATCGTGTGCATAAACTGTTGACACAGAATCTTCCTTGATTCTAAACAGGCTGTTAGAGAATCTTCAGAGCTCTGAAGTCCACAAGGTTAAGGTAACTATAGACTCTTAAATTGTATTAAGAACCTATATGGAACTTTAGAGAGCTCTGGTAACCTAGTCAATAGGGGGTTGTGCTTTCAACCCAAAGGAAGGCAGTTTGAATCCACTATCTGATCCGAGGGGAAAAAAGATGGCCAATGATTTATAGACTCTGAAAACCTGCTGTAGGCAATGTCTTTGAGGGTTTTATGGGTTTCCATTTACAGAGGCCATAGTCTTTGCAATCAGTTGCTATACGTCAGAGAGCTGGACAGTGAGTAGAGATGATGAAAGGAAAATTGATGCCTTTGAGCTGTGGTGTAGGAGAAGAGTACAGAATATTCCATGGACTGCTAAGAGAACGAACAAGTTCAACCAAGAGAGGGTTAAACCCAGCTGTTCCTTGGAGGCAAAGATTCTGAAACTTCATTTCACATACTTTGGACATGTTGCAAGGAGGGACCAGTCCTTGGAGAGGGACAACATGCATGGGAGGGTGGAGGGACAGCGCAAGAGAGGAAGACCCTCTATGAGATGGATTGATTCAGTGACTGAGTTAATAGGGGTAGGTGTGTCAGAGACAGTGAGATTGTCACAAGATAGAGCAGGGTTTAGGGCTGTTGTACATAGGATCACTTTGAGTCACAGACAACTCAGTGGCATATAACAACAACAACCACCCATATTGAAGGGTTTAGTCTCCTCTAAGTATTTCAAGTCCTGCCATCTGCATATTAGGTCTTATTGATGAGTCTTCCTCAAATCCTCATGCCACATTCTTCTTCACATAACCCAATTTATCCAATCCTTGCTTAGTGTATACGTTGATGTTGCTGTTGTTAAATGCCCTCAAGTTAAGAACAACTCATAGCAACCCTGTGAATGACAGATCTGGGCCCTGTCCTATCCTGTATCATCCGTACCATCTCTGATACACTTGAACACATTGTTCAGTTATTGTGTCACTCTATCATGCTGAAGGTCTTCTTTTCTTTTACTGACCTTCCATCTTTCAAATATGATGCTCCTCTCTAAGGAATAAACTCTCCCAGCAACATGTCCAAAGTATGTGAAACAAAGCTTTGTCATCCTTGCCTCCAAGGAACATACTGGATGCACTTTCTCCAAGACATATCTGTTTGTTCTTTTGGCAATCCATGGGATATCCAGTACTCTTCTCCAACACTACAATTCAAAGAAGTCACTTCTTCTGAGAATTGACTATTCATTACCCAGCTCTCAAATACATATATTAATTGATTGAAAAGGTGATAGCTTGAATCAGGAACATCTTAGTCTTCAAATTAACATCATTGTGCCTCAGTAATTTAGAGAGGTCCCTGACAGCAGACTTTCCCAATACAATATATCTCCTGATTGCATGATTACTGGTACCAAGGGCATTGATTGTGGATCCAAGTAAGATGAAATTGTTAGCAATTTCAGTATTTTCTCTATGTATCATGATGTTGCTTATCAGTCCATTGTTGAGAATTTTTTTTCTTCTTGATGTTGAGATATAATCTATAGTGAAGGTTGTAGCCTTTGATTTTCTGCAGCAAGTGCTTCAAGTCTTCCTCATATTCAGTAAGGTTGTGTCATCTGGATAGCATGGATTGTTGAGTCTTCCTCTGATCCTGATGCCACTCTTCTCCATAACATCCAGCTTCATGAATGATGTGCTCAGCATACAGACTGAACAGATATGGAGAATAGATACAACAATCCTGACACATACTTTTCCTTACTTTAAACGATACAGTGTTCCCTTGCTTTGTTTGGACAACAGCTTCTTGGTCTAGGTATAGGTTTTTCATGGGCATAATTAAGTGTTCTGAGATTCATATTCTTTTTAATATTAGCCATAATTTGTTATAGTTCACACAGTCAAAGGTATTTGGATAGTCGATAAAACATAAATACACATTCTTCTGGTATTCTCTCCGTTCAACCAGGATCCAGCTGACATCAGCAATGATGTCCCTGGTGCCAAGGCCTCTTATAAACCTAGCTTGAACCTCTGTCAGTTTTCTGTCAATGCACTGTTCTAGCCATTTTTGGATGATCTTCCGTTATATTCTGCATGCATGTGATACTAATGATACTGTTCAATAACATTCTGCTACATCACCTTTCTGAGGAATGGAAACAAATATGGATCTCTTCCAGTCAATTGGCCACGTAGCTGTCCTCCTAATTTCTTGGCATAAACTGATAAGCACATCTAGGCCTGCATCTGTTAGTTGAAATGGGTATTTCATTGATATCTCTGATGTCAACTGATATTACATTGAATCCTGTGGCATTATAATTTTGCCAATGCTTTCAGTGTTGCTTGAACTCCTTCCTTTATTACCATTGGCTCTTGATACTATCATGACACACTGATAGGTATGGAGAAAGGTAACAACATTACCACATATTTTTCTGATTTTAAACTATGCAGTGTTTCCTTGTTCTATTTAAACTGTTTCTTGGTAAAAAGAGTTTTGGTTTGTTCTTTTTTTAAAATTATTATTAAATTTTATT
>NW_006399930.1:3510232-3542441 GCF_000299155.1 Elephantulus edwardii
TATCTCATAGTTGTTTTAATTTGCATCTCTCTTAGGGCTAGGGATTTTGAGCATTTCTTCATGTGTTTGTTAGCCATCTGAATGTCGTCTTCGGTGACCAATAGAGATTTTGCATGAGCAAAATTAAGTATTCTGGGATTCTTATTCTTTTCAATGTTAGCATAATTTTTTATGATAGATCCAGACAAGCAAATGCCTTGCAGAAATAAATAAAATGCAAACATCATTCTAGTATTTTCTGCTTTGAGTCAAGATTCATCTGACATCAGCAGTGATATCCCTTGTGCCAGGATCTTTTCTGAATCCAGCCTGAATTCAAGGGCAATTCCTTAGCAATGAACTATTTCCATAACTTTTAAGTAATCTTCAGCAAGATTTTACTTGTATGCAATACTAACAATACTGTTCTTAATTTCCACATTCTGTTGTATCACCTTTTTTTAGGAATGGAAACAAATATGGACCTCTTCAGCCAGTTTACCAGGTAACTGTCTTTCACATCTGTTGGCAAGTCACTGATCAGCATATCCAGGATTGCATCTGTTTCCTGAAACACCTCAACTGCTATTCTATCAATTCATAGGTTCTTATTTGTTGCCAATGTCTTCAGTGCAGCTTTGACTTCTTCCTTCACTACTATTGGTTTCCCATCATATGCTATTTCTGAAATTTTTCACAGTTGACCAATTAATTTCTGGTACAATGACTTTGTGTATACCTTCAATCTTCTTTTAATGCTTCCTGTATCATTCTAGTTTTTGCCTATAAAGTCCTTCAGTATTGCAATTCAAGGCTTGAATTTGTTGCTTGTAGAAAGAGAAGACTTGAATCACTTACTGTAGAAGATCAAAGACTATAGCCTTCAAGATAGATTACATTTCAATATCAAAAACCAAAAAATCTTCATGACAAAACCAATCATGATAGATGGAGAAAAGATTGACGTTGTTGATGATTTCCTCTTACTTGTATCCACAATCACCATCCATGGCAACAGCAGGCAGATGTGTTGCACTGGGGAAATCTGCTGTCAAAGACCTCTCCAAAATGTGACAGAGCAAGGATGTAAGTTTAAGGACTAAGGTGTACTTGATCCAAGTCATGGTCTTTTCAAGTACTTCTTATGTGTCTGAAACTTGGGCAATAAATAATAATGACAGAAGGATAATCTATGCCTTTGAATTACGGTACTGGAGAAGAATATTGTATATACCATGGACTGCCAAAACAAATAAATCTGTCTTGAAGGAAGGGCAACCAGAGTGGTCCTTAGAGGCACCTCTTAGTGGTCCTTAGAGGATGGTGAAACTTTATGTCATTACTTTGGGCTCATTTTCAGGAGAAACCAGTGCTTGCAGAGAGACACCATGCTGGGAAAGGGAGAAGGTCAGTGAAAGAGAGATCTTCAGTGAGTCAGACTGACACAGTGACATGAGAAATCACAATAGGCTTGAGCAAGACATACATCTTGAGGATGACACAAGTTAGGGCAAGGTTCAGATCAGTTGTTCATAGGATTGCTATGAGTCACAGACAACTTGATGGTGTCTAACAAAACCACCAATAAGGAACTTAATGCAGATTTATTAATGACAAGGCTCTGAAACTTAAATGAAGATTTTACAAAGGATGAAAAGTGTTTGAAATTATATGGTAAATGCAGCTGTGATATTATCATAAGATAAGGGCAAACGTATTTTTATGTGTTGTTGGAGATAGCAAAAAGTTTGATGTCAGAAAGAGTTGATTTTACCAGTCTCTATTAAACAAATGCAATGGAAACACTTTAAATTTTTAGGAATTAAGCCAACTTTCCCTCTCTTATATTCACCTTTTCTTGCTATCAGCCTGTGAATGTGACATACATTCTTCTGAGCAGATATTTTTACATTTTAGGGAATAAAATATTAAAGTCTCTTTCAAAAGAGATGAACAGAAAGACCTAGGTTGCAACATAAAAAACACAGAATGGTTATATATTAGATATACTAATGGGTTTTGCTGAATAACCCAGAATCTTGTTGTTTTTAATTAATGATAGGTTTTTAAAAGCATTGTCATTTTTCTGTTAGCTTAGAAGAGATAAAATGGATCAGACAACTCAGAGAGAATTTTTATTTCTTATACTGATTGTCAAGGTTAAGAGGGGAGATATTTCAAGTACCTCGAATAGATTCACCTTTGTCTGTTTTCTTTTTAAACCAGTGAGCTGTAAAGGGAAAAGTTCAAGAATGTCCACAAAGGCTCAAAAACTACAGAATTCCTGTTTATTAAATCACTTTATTTTTTTCTATTTTTAATGACTTTTAAGAGTTGGCTTTTTTAAATGATGAAAAATTTCAAAGAAGAGTTTTTTCTTCACTAAAAGGATTGTTCTTATATACACGTTGGACATGTTATCAGGAGTGGACAGTTTTTGGAAAAGGACATCATCCTGGGGAAAGTAGAGAGTCAGCAATAGAGAAGAGAGACAGACTGTCACATGGCTCAATAACGGGGCTTGAGCACAGTAGAGTGGAGGTTGGCAGCAGGGTAGGGCAGGAATCCCTCTGTTGTGCTGAGGAACTATATTAATTGGTTTTGATTCTATGTCACCTAACTATAATAACATAAAGGAAAGCAACAACAACAACAACAAAAAACCCAACAACAAGGAAACATTGCTCTTTATTCTGATTGTCAAATATCAGGATAAAAAATAAGTGATCCAAATTCCTACAGTAATCAAACTGGCTTTCCCCCTCTTTGTTGTTGTTAAGTGTCGTCAAGTCAGGATCAACTCATAGTTAGCCCTCCAGTGGGCTTTTAGAGGTTGTAAGCATATGAGAAGGGACTGCCTATCTTTCTCCTGTGGAGCAGCTAGTGGATTTGAACTAACTGCCATTCGTTTGGCAAAACAGCTCTTTATCCACTAGGCCAATAGAGCTCCCTTCCCTCCCTTTTAGTATCCATACAATCAATGTATTTTTTAACTATTTCAACATCTTTCAATCAATTATACTCAGCTCTTTTTGTTTTTTTCTTTTTTGATCCTCATGTTCCTCCAATTTGACCCAAGGAAACCTTTTTATGTTGATGCCAATGTCCTTTGGACACAACCACATTTATTTTTTAGGACTAGCTTACACTACTACTATTGTCACATACTAAATTTCAAAATTAATTTGGCCCTGTTTCTGACCTGTTTCTCTCCCATTTATCTGTATATTCATGTACCAGTCCCACCATGTCATTATTATATAATTAAAATATTATAATCCCACATGCCTTCAGGATTGTAGCACAGTTTCATGCCACTAGGCCACCAAAACTTTAATTATTGAAGTTTTAGAAAATGCTTTAATACCAGGTAGGGTTACTATTGCTTTCTTGATCTGCACCCTACCCTGTCCTGTGTCATCCTTATTATCGCTGATATACTTGAGCCTATTGCTACAGTCATTACGTCAGTCCGTCTCGTCAAGGCTCGTCCTCTCTTTTGCTCATCCTCTATCTTTCCAAGTATGATGTCTTTTTCCAAGGACTGGCTCCTACTGATAACATGCCTAAAGTATATGATATGAGATCTTGCCTGTAAGGAGCAACGTGGTTCAATTTCTTTACTGTTATGTGCTGTCAAGTTGACTATGACTCACAGGGACCCGCCCTACGGACGATGGTGCTGAACCTTGCCCTATTCTGAACCAAGTGCCCTTTCTGACCCACCAGATACAACTTCCATGGGGAGACAGTAAACTAGTGCTGAGAATCTCAGGGCATATGCAATCTTGCATTACTAGATGTGAAGAGATGACAGGGTCACTTGGATCCAAGGGAAATTATTCAGTATGAACTGAAAAAAATTACAAGCTCTGAAGATCCCACAAGATCATCTTTTGATTGGAAATAAGCATCACTTCATCAAGCCCAATCCTTTAATCTCCTTTAATAAACTTGCTGAGCAGCTCTGGTGGCACTGTCTATAACAAACACACTGTGCTGCTAACCAAAAGAATATTCCTTTCAGGATAAATCTCCCAGCAGCCCTGATGGAGAAAAGGAGGCAGTCTTCCCCTCATTAAGGTTTACAGCCTCAGGAACCCTGTGCAGGTGGCTGTGAGTCGCAATAAACTCAAGAGCAGTGAGGCTTTCACTTTATTGTGAGACGTGGATTATTATGATCACCAGCAAGGCAAAGAGATTGAAGAATGATGGGAAAGCCTGGCATCTCTAGCTCCAAAGAGTGTTTTCACAATTACCATTCTTTGCTCTCTGGCAATTTTTGAAAGATATGGTTTATTTGCAATTTTAATCAATGTTTACTAATTCAAGAGTCTGTTTGCCTGCACTGCAATCCCAGAGGTGCTTGGTTTAAATCCACCAGATGCTCTGCTGGAGAATGAGGGACAATCTTCTCCTGTACCAATCAGATATGATTTGATGGTATATACACAAAAAATGATAAAATTTAAAAAAGAAAAAAAAAGAGTTTTGTTTGCACCGATGGCATAAGGAGGCATCATTAGTATATTTTACTAAAAGTCAACAAGGAAACTAGCTGGTCTCTGCATTTTTTGTTTAACTCTAGTGGACAAGAGAAGTTTCTAGAAGTAGTAAAATGATATACCCATTCCTGTTGCCATAGAGTCATTTCCAACTCAAGGTGACCTGGAAGGACATAGTAAGACTGCCTCATAGTAAAGCTATAATCTTTACAGAAGCTGACTATCCTATCTTCCTCCCATGGAGCAAATAAAGGGTTTGAACTACCCACCTTTTGGTTAACAGCATTCAAGCTCTTATTTACAACACCACCTCTGCTCCTAAGACTTATTAAACCGAAATCTCTTGGCCATCAAGTCAGTCCTGACTCAGTGTCCCTACACAACAGCAGAACTGTTCCACAGTTTCCAAGATTATAAATCTTTGCACAAACCAACCGTTACATCTTGCTCTCTTGATATACTCGTTTGAGACTATTAATTTTACATATATCCCCATATCTTTCCTATTAAAAATTTCTGTATCCTACAAAGCCAAGAAGGAAATAAACATTAAGCTCCAGGTTCTTTTTTATAAGTAGAAAGTTGTTAAAGAACTACTTTACAGCAGGCACTCTGCTAGGTGGTTAGGGACACAAAGAAGTATTGTGTCTGCCCTGAACAAACTCATAAGCCAGACAAGCATACATGTAAAAATTATAAGCATTCAACCCAGGAAATGCCAGAGAGAATGAGGAATATACAGAAAACATCTGAGAGGTAATGCACTGTAGGCTTCAGCTTTGAAGAGTGACTAAGTTGGAAAGGCTTTAAAAAAAAGAGGTAAGGAAATGCTCCATTAGATGTTCAGGGAGGAATTGGACTGGATCACATGGAGAGGATTATAGCAATGAAAACAGAGAAGAAGGGGGTGGGGAAAGAGAAGTATTCTATGTAGGTAAAATGGTAGAGATGGTCACTTGCTTACACACACACACACACACACACACACACACACACACGAGTCTGACTTGTTCTGAGACCAGCAGCTATGGTTTGGATCTGGCTATTTCATTTTATTCCATCATAATTTGGATAAGCTGGTTATGTGTTTAGATTACTCAACAGGCACTTGAGTTATTGTTTATTCCACTCTGTCAGTTTTCTGCTTCTGATTAGAATCGGTTCCTATTTTAAAGTAGTAGGCTTGACAGCACCTAACAACAACAACTAGAGCATTTTTAAAAAGTAGAAACACAATTTTCCTTTTTCAAGCTTAACACTTTCTCCAGGAGTTCACCATGCCCCCTCTTTTTTATCTATGGTCATTACTTCTTTTGTTTCCTTTAAAAATAGCATCAGTTTGCAGTTGCCTGTAAATCTTAGCTGGTGCCAGTGTCGGTTTTCTTTGGGTTTTGGCCCTTCTGCTCTTTTCCTTCAGACATACATCAGTTCTTGGTTGAGACTTTTTCTTTCTAAATCTGAACGCTTATCTCTCTGCTTTATCTCGTCACAATTATACTATCTTGTTGGCAATTTTAGCTAACAGGTAGCCCCTATTGCATTTTTTAATATTATTTTAAAGGTCTCTACAAGATGCTATGAGTTCTAC
Organism: Elephantulus edwardii; assembly: GCF_000299155.1. NCBI lineage: Eukaryota > Metazoa > Chordata > Mammalia > Macroscelidea > Macroscelididae > Elephantulus > Elephantulus edwardii. Next base: position 3,516,305 of record NW_006399930.1, read on the forward strand.
CTAGGAGATTTGCTCTAGACTGTGGCTTAATTACTAGTACAATTAAGCTTTTTAGGCAGATGTGGAACATTATGTATAACATGACTTTATTTATTAAATGGTACAGAACAGTATACATAGGACATTTTGGTTTTAAAAGAAACTGTGAAGGCACACTCTTATATCCTGGTACAGACATTCAACTTTTCCTGGAACTATGTGTAAGAAATTTAAGAGTATGTTACCTATGAGGAATGCAAAATGATTCAGGAAAGTTTTTGTTTGTTTGTTTGTCTGTTTTTAAATTTTATAGCATTTGTATATTAATGTCATTTGCTATGTAAATGGATTATTTAAATCAAACAAGCAAGTACATACATTTAAAAATTATTTATGCTTTTGTTGTACCCACAGTAAAGTATGTGGCAAGTTTTTATAGTACAAAAAAAAGCTTAGATGAAAAACAGCAGGTGATTCTTTTGACAAAATGAGAGCAACAAACTGGAAAAGCCTGACATGAAAGAGAAAGACTAGCTTATGTGTATTCATGCTTTACAAAGGTCCTGGTGAGAAACAGTTAAAATAAAATAAAACATAACATCTAACAAAACAAATAAAAATGTTATGCCCTGGCACGATAAAGCTGGTAGTTGGGGTTGAACTGAGGGTAAAGGAGAAGGAAGAATAAGACTTCCTACGAAAGAATCAAACCTCTTCCTGGTAAACTCCTGGTAATTTCTGCTTTTAAATTTTTGAGACAGCAGAATGGACAACTACAGTATAGTTCTTGAAATAGTTTTATAGAACTAGGTCCACTGTTCACAAACTATGGAAACAATTGAACAAGTGGAGAAATGTTTCCTACCCACTCATGGGCCTGAAGATTTAGAGATTAAAGTTTTATATTCATGTCAGCAAAGATTCATTTCTAAAAACATTCTCTTTTCAATCTCTCTCACATCCCCCCTCACACACGCATACACCCACACCCCCCCCCACATACACACCCCTCACATACAAACTGCCCAAATACATTTAGTGATCCAAACGCTGCTTCTTTCCATGAAATAAAATGATGCCTCTTAAGGAAAATTTTGGAAGCACTTTAAACAATAGTGAAGGAAGGCAAGCCCAGGGGTGGGGAAGAGAATAATATTGAAAGAAGATAAATGGTGACCAAAAGAACTGTTTCATGTTTTTATATTAGGAACTAAATAGCAAGTTGGAAACACTGCACACATGACTGAAAAACAAATCCTTAAACCCTGAGGAGCCATTTTTTATAAATCCCAGATGGAATTTAATTCACTGTATTTCAAACAGAAATCAGTTATCCGTGGTTGAATGTGTCAAGTGTTTGATGACATGTTATATTTCAAAAAACTATATAATAATTTTTGAAGGAATCACTTGGATAATCCAATAGCATTCTAACTGTTCCTGCGACCCCAGCTCCACCAAACCCCCATCCTATCCATTCTCTACACTCCATCGATTGTATCTTCTTTGAAATGGAATTCTAACTGCTATATTCTGTATTTAAAAGCCTTCAATGGCTTCTCCTTGCCTTCAGCATAAATTCAAAATTTTAAGCATGTTTTGGAGGCCCTGCCCTCACCATCTGACCTCAGCAACACTTTCAACCCCTCCCATCCTGCCTTCCCTAGGCCTCCAGGTTCCTGGCACAGGTGATCTTCTCAGGCCCTCACACCCTCGCCATTTACTGAGGCCCAAGGAGCTCTGGGGGGTATTGTTCTAAAACAGTCTCATCATCTGGCTAACATATTCTTTTCGTATATATAATAATAAAACTTTATAAGACTCATTTAAAAATAAAGAATTAGGAGCAGTCAGATATTGTATGTATTATAATTAATAGTATGGAACAAAATATGCATGAATGATTTCTTGGAAAAAAATTCAATATGTTTCATAAACATTCACACAAGTGGCAAGTACAAAAACTAGGCAAAACCAACAAAGTCTTAATAGAAGGAAATCAAACTGTTTAAACTAGTATGTTGTTATCGGGTACCATCAAGTCAACTATAACTCATAGTGACCCTGTGAAAAAGCAGATAAAGCCTTGCCCCATCCTGCACCATCCTCATGATTTGGCCATGCTCTCATTGTTGCAGTCAATGTTTCAATCCATTTCATTAAGGATCTTCTACTCTTTCATTGATCCTTTACTTTCCCCAACATCAAATAACCCTATTACTTTTGTGGCCTATTGGTAAGAAGCTACACTGTCAAACTTGAAAGGCAGCTGTTCAAATTCACCAGCTGCTCCTTGAGAGAAAGATAGGCAATCACCCCTCATGCAATTTACTGCCTCTGAAATCCTGCTGGAGGGTCAGTTCAATGGTACATAACAACATGACTCTCATAAAAGCTGAAAATCCATTGTAATTGATAGTCTGAATGCTAAATTCCACTGTCCCCAAATTTTTAATAATAATAACAGTACCAAGAAGTTTAATGCTCATTGCTGTCAAGTCTAAATCGACTCATAGCTGACCCTCTAGAAGGTTTTCACAGGCTGTAGATTGCATGAGAGGAGATTGGTTATCTTTCTCCCAAAGAGCAGTTGTTGGATTCAAACTGCTTGCCTTTGGATTGGTAGGAGAATCCCTTACCCATTAGGCCATTTTTAAAGTGTGTGCTATACATATTAGCAAGGCAGCCAGTTAAAACCCACCAGCTGTTCTGAGGCAGAAATATAGGTAGTCATCTCCTGTTCAGTTTATAGCCTCTGAAAACTTGGAAACTCTGAGAAATGGCTGGAAGGTCAGCAATGACTCAATGGCAGTAACTAGGTTTTTTGCAGATGAGGAGTGCCTTTTGTTGTTGTTGTTGTTACATGCCATCGAGTCGCCTACAACCTATAGTGACCTTATGCACAGCAGCTCTGAAGCCTGCCCTGTCCCAAGCCAATTTCACTAATTCTGACACACCAACCCCTACTGTCCCAGTTAATGTATCAATCCACCTCACCTAGGGTCTTCCTCTCCTGTGCTGACCCTCCACTCTTATAAGCATGATGTCTTTCTTGAAGGACTGATCTCTCCTAGTCACATGCCCAAAGTGTGTGAGACAGTGTTTCAAAATCTTAGCCTCTAAAGACAAACGTGGTTTCACCTTCTCCAAGACATAACTATTTGTTTTCTTGGCAGTCTTTGGTATATTCAAGACTCTTCTCCAGCAACACAATTTGAAGGCATTGATTTTTTTTTCTACCACCCTTAGTTATTGTCCAGCTCTCTTGTACATAGCAAGTAATTGCAAAACGATGGCCTGGATTAGGCACACCTTAGTCTCAGGACTGATTGTTGCTTTTCAGTACTCTGGAGAGGTACCTAACAGCAGATTTCCCCAATGCAATTATTCTTTTGATTTCCTAAATGCTAGTGCCAAGAGTGTTGATTGCGGAGCCAAGCATGCTGTAATTCATAACAACCTCAATCTTTTCTCCATTTATAATGATGCTGCCAATTGGCTCAGTGGTAAGAATCTTTGTATTCTTGATATTGAGCTTCAATCCATAATGAAGACTACAATCCTTGACATTCTGCAGCAAGCACTTCAGGTCCTCCTAGGCTTCAGCAAAGAAGGTTGTGTTATCTGCATACTATGGATTGTTGATGAGCCTTCCTCCAATCCTGATGCCACATTCCTCCTCATAAAACCCTGCTTTCCAAATCATCTATTCTGCATGTAGATTGAAAAGATATGGAGACAGGATGCATCTCTGATGCACTCCTTTTCTGATTTTGCATAGTTAAAAGTCCGTTTCTAGTTCCATTTTGAAATACAATATTGTGAGTGACAGGATAATAACAATACACATACAAGAAAGACCTAATGATATCACTATCATTCAAATTTATGCACCTACAAACCAGAGCCAAAGAAGAGGAAATAGATGATTTCTACCAACTGTTGCAGTCAGAAATCGACCGAACATGTAACCAAGATGCACTAATAACAATGGGTGACTGGAATGCGAAAGTTAGGAACCAGGAACAAGGATCAGTTGGAAAATATGGACTTGGTGTCAGAAATGAGGCTGGTGATAGAATAATAGAATTCTGCACAATCAATTATTTATTCATAGACAATACCTTTTATAAGAAACATAAACGCAGCTATACACATGGATTTCACAGAAATCAGATCGTTTACATCTGTGGAAGGAATCACTGGGAAAGTTCAGTATCAGCAGTAAAAATGAGATCAGGTGCTTACTAGGAAACAGACCATCAACTACTCATATGCAAGTTCAACTTAAAGCTAAAGAAGGTTAAATTATATCCACAGGAATCAAAGATTGATCTTGAGTCTATCCCCCTGAACTTAAAAACCAACCCAGGAACTGGTTTGAGGCCTTGAACACTAATTAATGAAGACTAGATAAGTTGTGGGAACATATCAAGAATATCATTCATGAAGAATGCAAAAGGTCATTGCAAAGAAGAAGAAAGAACCAAAATGCATGTCAGAAGAGACTCTGAATCTTGCACTAGAGCACCAAGAAGCCAAAGCAAAGGGAAGAAATCAAGAAGTTAAGGAGCTGAATAGAAGATTTCAAAGGGAAGCTCAGGAAGACAAGGCAAAGTATTAGAATGAAATGTGAAAGGAGCTAGAGTCAGAAAATCAAAAGGTACAGATGTCCAAGCACAATTGAAAGGATTAAGAATTTATTGTACATTCACACAATGGAATACTTCATAGAACATAGGAGGAATGGTTTTGCAAATTACTATCCAACTTGGGACGGACTGGAAAGCATTATGCTGAGTGAACTAACTCAGTCACATATGGACAAATACTGTACAAAACAATTATTGTAGAATGAGTATGAGGCGCCACAGCGGGAGTCATGGAAGCAGAGGGGTGAGGATGAGTGGGGTAGAGGGGTGGGTAAATCATCAGGTTGCACAACTTGATGAGTGGGGATAAGGATGGAAATGGGAAAGATCTGGTGTGAAAACAGTGTATTCAAACTTTGTAAATAAAGCAATATAAATTTATTTTTAAAGTAAAGAAAGTGGGGGGCAAACTCGCTTGGCATTTCTTAAGCTAAAGGAATTAAAGAACAAATTCAAGCCACAAGTTGCAATGCGTAAGGATGCTATCAGCAAAATACTGAACAATTCAGGAAGTATTAAAAGAAGATGGAAGGAGTATACAGTCACTGTAGCAAAAAGAATTGGCTGATAGAGAAGAATTTCAAGAAAAAACATATGCTAAGGGGCAATGGTGATGAATGAGCAAGTTCAGGCTACTCTGAAGGACTTGGCAAAAAATAATTGCCAAAAAAAAAAGTCCCAGGAAGTGATGGAATATCAATTGACATATTTCAACAAACAGATGTTGCCATGCTCTCTAGTTTGTGCCAAGAAATCTGGAGGATGAAGACCTGGCCAACTGACTGGAAAAGGTCCATATTTACTCCCATTCCAAAAAAAGATGATCTTACAGACTGTGGAAATTATTGAACAAAATCACTAATATCACAAGCAAGCACAATCCTGCTGAATATTATCCAAAAACAAAAGGAACAGTACATTGACAGAGAGCTACCAGAAATACAAGCTGGGTTCAGAAGAGGTTGTGGTACTAGTCACATTATTGCCTATGTCAGATGGATCTTGGCAGAAAACAGAGTACCAGAGGAATGTCTATCTGTATTTAATTGACTATGCAAATGATTTAACTATGTGGATCACAACAAATTGTGGCTAACCTTGAGGAAATGGAAATCCCAAAGCACTTGATTGTGCTTATGAGAAACCTATACTTGGATCAGGAAGCAGTCCTCAAAACAGACAGAGCAGGGAAATACTGCATGGTTAAAAAATCAGGAAAGAAGTATGTCAGAGATGCATCCTGTCTCCGTGGAGTGCCTCCATGGTGCAAAAGTTAATGTACTCACCTGCTAAATAGAAAAATAGATGAGTTTTAAGACCCCGGCTATTATTACTTAAAAAAAAATAGCTATTGAATTTTGTTACATAGAAATGTACAACTCAATGATGGTGGTGGTCGTTGTATACTATAGAGTTGGAATCCCCTCCAACTTTCCAGTTGGAAACCTTCCAGGGGGTTTTCAAAAGCAGTTAATCGCACAGGAGGAAACTGCCCATCCTTCTGGTGCTCAATAACTAGGGGTTATTTGTTCTGTTTTGGTTTTAATCTCTATGTTGTTGTGTGCCTTTGAACCAGAACTGATTCATAACTGATCCTCTAATGAGGTTTCAGAGACTTTAAATCACACAGGAGGAGAATGCCTATTTTTCTCCCTTGGAGCAGGTGGTAGTTTCAAACTGTGTACCTTACAATTAGCTTCACGGTTTACACACAGAATTAACTTGTATGAAGTCATATGTTGTTGTTATTGTTATGTGCTGTCTGTTGAGTTGCGTATGATTCATAGTGACCCTATTATGTACAACAGCTCTGAACCCGCTCTATCCTGAGCCAACCTTGTCATCTCTGACACACTTACCCTCATTAACTGAGTCACTGAATCAATCCATCCCATCAAGGGTCTTCTTCTTTTGTGCTCTTCCTCCATCCTTCGAAGCATGATGTCCCTCTCCAAGGACTGGTTCCTCCTTGCAATATGTCCAAAGTATGTCAGATGAACCTTCAAAATCCTTGCCTCCAAGAAGCAGCCTGGTTTCACCCTCTCCAGGATGATCTTGTTTGTTCTCTTAGCAGTCCATTCAATACTTTTCTCTAGCATCACATTCTCTATCATCAATTCTCCTTCTATCATCCCTAGTCATTGTCTAGCTCTTTGACACATAGCAAGCAACTGTGAAAACCATGGCTCGGATCAGGCACACCTTAGTTTCCAGACTGACATCATTGCTCTTCAGTATTCTAGAGAGGTCTCTGACAGCAAATTTCCCCAATGCAATTCGTCTTTTGATTTCCTGGCTGCTAGTACCAAGAGTATTGATTGTAGAGCCAAACAAACTGAAGTTGTTAATAATATCAATCTCTTCTATCATGATGCTGCCAGTTGGCCCAGTGGTGAGCATCTGTTTTCTTGATGTTTCTTGAGCTTCAAAACATAATTAAGGCTGTAGTCCTTGACTTTCTGCAGCAAGCTCTTCAGGTCCTCTTCAGTTTCAGCAAATGGAGTTGCATCATCTGCATAATGCAGGTTGTTGATGAGTCCACCTAATGAGTCCAGTTCTAGCACTAGAAGCCATGTTCTTTATCACTATTTAATTTGAGATGTCATTCATAAATGTATGCTTCTAGATCATTACAAATTATAATTTAAAGGGAAAAAAGTATGGTTACTCCATTAGATTTAAAGAGTCTTAGCTGAAACATTGGTATTACTTACCCTCTGTATGCCCTAATTTGGGTTGAAGTGGTGAATGGAAAGCTCAAAGATGTCTCCATCCTAATCCCAGGAATCTATGAATATGTTAGGTTACATAGAAAATGGGAATTAAAGTTGGAATTAAGGTTGTTTATCAGCTGACCTTGAGATGAGGATTATCCTGGATTATCTGGGTAGGCCCAATATAATTACAAGGGTCCTTATAAATAGAAGAGGGGGTTAGAAATGAGAAAGTATGTGCTGTCTATGAAGCTGGAAAATAAGACTTTATAGCAAGGAATGTCAGCATCTTTACAAAATGGGAAAGGCATAGAAATCAATGGTTCCTTGGACTTTTCAGAAGAAATTCAGCCCTGCTAATTCCTTGATTTTAGTGTAGCAGGATCTATTATGGACTTCTGATCTCCAAAACTTAACAAACTTGTGTTACTTTGAGTGATAAATTTGTTAAAGTAGCAATAGGAAATGAATATAGTTGAACTGTTTCTCTCAGACTTTTGTTAACAGAATACTTTCCAAGAAAACAGCGCCTGTAATTTCCTGGCCTTATCTTTGCTAAATGAAACATTGGATCCAGGTTCTGATTCCCCATTTCCAGCACCACCCACATCTTCCTCAAAATGTCAATCTGGCAATACTATCTCTCTCATCTATCAGAACAGATTCATAGGTCACCTGACAGTGGGTTTTCCAGCCTGTAAACTGCACAGGAGGAGACTGCCCATCTTTCTGCCTTGGAGTTTCTGGTGAATTTGGATCTCCAGAGAAGCCACCGCTGGGTGAACAGTACAACTCCCTGCAGGCTACCGTGCTTTACCACAATAAACATCTGTAAATGTCCATGGTTTCTCTCCTTCAACTGCTCATGTGGTAGGATAAAAAAGTGCTCTCAATCATCTCACTCTTTCTTATAGCTGACCTTCCAGTGGGTTTTCCAGGGATATAAATCAGATGGGAGGTAGTGCCCAGCTATTCTCCAAAGTGCAATTGGTAGATACAAACTGCCAGAGAGAAGCCACCTTTGGGTTAACACTGCAACATCCTTCAGACAACATCACCAGAGAACTCACTCTTCTTTTTTTTTGCTGAAGTTTCCTATTTCTGACTTCTCTTTTTCTATTATTTCTATCACAACCTCAAAATTATTGTCAGACCCACCAAGAAGCCCATCTTGACTTTTACATTCATCGCATAGTTGAGATCATGCCAGAATGGAACCTCTCCCTTCAGAAAATTATGAAGCTCTGCTCTGAACAAAGTTTACAGAGGGCAGACTCTTCCTAGAGCTTATTCCCTGGCATGTTGTTATGAGGTAGTTCTACCAGAGACAGAACTTTGTGATTTCACTGATAAGATTTTTTTCTTTCACTAGACCCTGGATTGCTAGCAAAATATCAGACTCTGGGCAAATTGCCTAACTCTAGTTCAAGTCCACGTTCAAGTACAAGCTGCTGTCAGCAGCACAGTGCTGGGAACTATAAGATGCTGCCATTTAAAAAAAAAAAAAAGCTTCCATTCCTACCCAGCTCCTTGGCTCTAAAACAAAATTCATTTCCATCAAGTCAATTATAACTCACTGTGATCCTATAGGTCTGTAAATGTTTATGGAATCAGACTTCCATGTTTTTCTTCCATGAAGCAGTTGGGGAGTTTGAAGTGCTGATCTTTCAGATAGCAACCCAACACCTAAGCCTCACCTCATCATCAGGAATCCTTCCTTGGCTCTAAGAGATGCCAAAGAGTACAAGGGGTTTTTCCCCCCCAAAGGCACTAAATGATTATTTAAATTGGGGTTAATTTTTCCCCCTTAAAATATCAGCTTAAATGTCTCTTTAAGGAATCTGACACATCATCTTTCTAGAGAGAGAGAGGGCTTCATGATTTACATTTTAACCATCAATTCTATCCCCTTTTTCTTTCACCTGATCTGACTCATCCCCATCTCATCTAATCAGTAAGTATGTATTTAATACCTACTCTCTTCTTCAGGCATTACATTTAATACTCAACATTACAGTAGTGAGCAAACATCAAGAAATGCCTTTTCTCATGAAGCTTTCATTTTATTGGGAAATAAAATATAAATCAACTCAATATACAAATAAAGGACTATATGAGGTATGTTAGTTGGAAAATAAGAATTTGGTGATAGAAATGAGACTGAATATTGAATGATAAAATTATGTATAATCATGATTTATTTATTACAAATACCTTTTAGAAAAGGAATGATGTCAGTCAGGAGACTAAAGTGTACCTGATCCAAGTCATGGTCTTCACAATTACTTGCTATGCATCAGAGAGTTGGACAATGACTAGAGATGATAGAAGGAGAATAAATGCCTTTAAGTTGTGATGCTGGATAAGAATGTTGAATATACCATGGGCTGCTAAAAGAACAAACAGGTTCATCCTGGAGAGGGTGAAACCAGGCTTCTTCTTGGAGGCAAGGATTTTGAAGGTTCATCTGACATACTTTGGACCTGTTGCAAAGAGGGACCAGTCCTTAGAGAGGGACATCATGCTTGGTAGGGTAGAGGGACAGCATAAGAGAGGAAGACCTTGGATGAGATGAGTTGACTCAGTGACTGGGGTAAGTTGTATCAGGGACAATGAAATTGGCTCAAGATAGAGCAAGGTTTAGAGCTGTTGGTTGATATCAGCTGTAGGTGTCTCGTTAGCATCTAACAACCTTTTGGAAAAGCATAAACAGTGACTAGACAAATGGTCTTCTGGATAGTGTAGGAATCGGATTGCCTGTATCTGTGAGAAAAGTTGGTAGAGAAGCTCAATAGTACCAGTTAAAATCAAGCCAGGGACTGGCTGTGGAACAGATCATCAATTACTCCTGTACAAGTTCAAACTGAAGTTAAAGATAAGAAAAAAAAATATCCAAAACCTAAAATATGTCTTTAACTCTGTGTCACCTGAACTTAAAAACTATATTAAGAAATAATTTGATGACTGATCACTGCTGTCCAAGGACTAGATGAACTGTGGAATGACCTTCAGACTATCATTTGTGGGAAAGAACAAAGGTCATTACAAAGACAGAGAGAAAGAAAAGACCACGTGGATATCAGAGGAGACTGAAAATTGCACTAGAATGTAAAGAAGCTAAAACAATAGGGGGGAAATGCTGACATAAAAGAGATGAATGAAAGATTACAACAGGCATGTCAAGAAGACAAAGAAAATTCGTTTACAATAGCAAGGAGTTGGAAACAACCCAAATGCCCATCAACAAACGAATGGGTAGAGAAGCTGTGGTATATTCGCACAATGGAATATTATGCTGCATTGAAAAACAAGGAACTCATGCAATATTATTCAAAATGGGTGACCCTGGAGGACATTATGCTGAGTGAGGTATCTCAGTCACAGAAGGACAAATGCTATATGGTGCCACTGTTGTAGAATGAGGCTGACATCGGGATAGGGGTCAGACTGAGAAAAACTGGATGAAATATGTTTACGGCATTGAAGTCTTTGGGGGAAAGAATATTTTATATTTTAGGGCATTATGTTTATCGTAAGAGTACGGAATGAGGGTTGCAGAGTGGATTATATTTGGGGGTTGGGGGATGTGTGTGGGGGATTGCGTAGCAATGAGGGAGTTTTTCTTTTGCGTTTAAAGGAGAGGAGCAAATGGGGGGGGCCGGGAGAGGGGTGCAACAATAAATGAATGGAATTCCAAAATCTCTGTAGATGTTCATTGAAATGAAAAATAAAGAAATTTACAAAAAAGAAAAGAAAATTGTTAAAGAAAATGTGCAAAGACTTGAAATTAGAAAACTAAAGTGGAAGAAAATGCTCAACATTTCTCAAGTTGAAAGAATTAAAAAACAAATTCAAGCCTTGAGCTGCAATAATGAAGGATTCTATGTGCAAAATGTTGTTGATGCAGGAAACATCAAAAGAAAATGGAAGGAATACATTGAGTCACTGTACCAAAAATAATTGGTCAACACTGAAACATTTCAGGACAGAATATGATCAGGAACCAGTGGTAATGGAGAAAGAAGTTCAAGATGTACTGAAAGCATTGGTAAAAATAAGGCCCCCAAAATTGATAGTATACCAACTGACATATTTTAACAAACAGTTATAGTCCTGCACATACTCATCAGTCTATGCCAAGAAATTTGGACAACTTGAAGAGATTCCTAATTGTTTCCATTCCCAAAAATAGTGGTCCAACAGAACATGGAAATTATCAAACAATATCACTGATACCACATGCAAGTAAAATCTTGCTGAAAGTTATTTTTTAAAAAATGGTTAGAAATATACACAGATAGGGAACCGTCAGAAATTCAAGCTGGATTCAGAAGAGGCCACAGTATCAGGAATGACACTGCTGATGTCAGATGGATTTTGGCTGTTTTATTGGTTATGATTGTGGATCATAGTAAATTATGGCTGACATTGAGAAGGCTGGAAATCTCATAACACTTAAGTTGTGCTCATGTAAAATCTATACTTAGACCAAGAAGCTGTTGTCTGAACACAGCAAGGGAACATTGTATAGAAAACCAGGAAAGGTGTGTGTCAGGGTTGTATCCTTTTCCACACTTATTCGATTTGTATATTCAAGTAATAAATTCAAGAAACTGGACTACTTGAAGAAATATGTGGCATGAAGATTGAGGAAGAAGACTCATCAGCAAATTGTGTTATATGATGACACAACTTCTTAAAGTGAAGAGGAAATGAAGCACTTATTACAGAAATTCAAAGACTAGAGAGCCTACAATATGGATTACATCTCAACATTAAGAAAACAAAAATCCTTACTATTGAAATAATAAGCAACACTGTGATAGATGGAGAAAAGAACTGTCGATGACTTAATTTCACTTAGACCACAAACAAAACTCAGGATAACAGCAACCAAGAAATCAAAAGGCATGTTACATTGGAAAAAATCCACTGTCAAGGACCTCTCCAGAGTTCTAGAGCAAGGATGTCAGTTTAAAGATTAAAGTGCATCTTATCCAAGCAATGGTCTAACTAATTCCCATGCATCTGAAATTTGGTCAGTGAATAAGGATGACCTAAGAATCATCCATGCCTTGGAGTTGTAGTATTGCAAAAGGGTAATAAATATCCTAATGAGTGACAAAAAACCAAATAAATCTGTTTTGGAAGAAGTGCAATCAAGGAGTTAGAGTCAAGGATGGTGACACTTTGTCTCACATAGTTTGGGAATGTTATCAGAAGTGGCCAGTCCTTTAAAGGGGACCTCATGATTGGGAAAGTGGAGGGTCATAGAAAGAAAGGCAGATCCCCACCAAGATGGACTGATGCAGTGACTGTAACACTGGGCTTAAGCATATCGAATCACAAAGATGATGCAGGATAGAGTAATGTTGAGATCTGGTATTTATAGGGTCACTGTGAATTTTAAGCAACTCAAAGGCATCTAACAACAACAAATGAAATAAAATGAAATGAAATAAAATAAAATAATAAAATAAAACTAGCTTAATTGCTATAGGGTCAATTACAACTCATGATCACCTCCCATCAGATTTCTGAGGCTGTAAATTTTAACTAGAACACATGCTTCATCTTTATTCTTGGAGTGCCTCATGGATTGGATCTGCTGCCTTACCCCCCTACATTCTTCATACATCAATGATGTTGTTGTTGTAATCAATAGGTATATTAAATCATCGTTTAAATAACAAAAAAGGCAATATTATGACTGCTAATAAATTTTAAAATCTTGACCAAAACTTCTCATACAAATTAGAAATAAAGGGAAATGGAATAAATATGATGACACAGTTATATTTTGGAGGATGTGACTTATGGTGGGTATGTAATTAATTCATAACTAATTAGAACTTTAAAAAAACATTAGATCTTTTCTTGAATACTGCAGTGTTAGACTAAAGTTTACTTTTTTTTTTAAAGCCATTACCTTACCCTCTCTGGTCTCCACCTACCTTAAATACAGATACATGCTCTTGGAAATCAACTGACGTGGGCCTAGGATAAGAGAAAGAGTGCTTCCCACACTGGGTGGCAAGATTTGAAAGAGGCTGGAGCACAACCCTGTTGAGAGTGAGACTCTGGTGATGGTGGTGAAGAGATTGTGGCATTGCTGTGGAGAAATTGTGGCAAGGTATAACAGGAGCCCTGAGACAAAGGCCACAGTTAAAGATTTTTACTGTTCTTGCCAGATGCTTGAAGAGAAAGCTGACTTATAACTGCTCTGAGGTAAACCTCACTGGATGATAGAGAAAACCAGAGGCCTCTTCAATTTGTGTTGCTGAACTGAAATTGGAGCCTGGACTAACTGAGGAATTATGCCTTGGGACTGTTGGGCTAAAACCTGGATCTGCATTGGGTGATATTGTTTGCCTCCCCCACTCTCCAACTTACTTCCCTAATAAACCCCAATTTCAGTACCACAAGACTGTAAGTCTATGAGTCAACAACAAAGAAAGGAACCTCTTGCTGCTGCTGTGGCTCTAGAGGCACTATGGGGCTGGGCTACCGGCTCTTGGTCTGCTTTCTGCTCTGGGGTGGTGAGAGGCTGTGCTAGTCTCATTTCCTCTGGCCCTTTCAGAGAGATGCTCATGGTCCTATGCCTTTATGCCCCATTTTCTATTTATTAGACAAATGCAAATAGGAGAAAAGTTAAGTATATTGTTACATAAATAAGGAAGAGAAGGGCAGGTATCCATGGAACAAATTTTCAGATTTTCAATCTCGTATCCATCTCTTTCTAACTTAAACAAGAAAGCCTAAATAAGTAGCATAACCCCTCTAAGCCTTGGAGTCATTCTCTGTAAACTAAAGATATGTTCTGCTCTTAGGATGATGAACAACTTAAAAAAACAGAATTATGCTGGCGAGTTTATGGAGAAACTGGAACTGTTATTCACTATTGGTGGGAGTGTAAAAATGGTAAAACCACTCTGAATGGAAGGCACTATGGTGCTTTCTCAAAAAGTTGCAAATTGAAATACCACTTGACCCAGCAATTCCAATACTGGGAATTCCAATACTGGGAATATACCATAAAGAAACCACAACTGCCACCCAAGTAGATATATGCACATGTTTATTGCAGCTTTGATCACATTAGCAAATGTACAAGATGAGCCTATAGCATCATATAGCACTAAAAAGTAAGTGGGTACTTAAAACAAAACAGAAAAGTTTAAATACACACACACACACACACACACACACACACACATACACATACACTCAATTAGGGTTTTCTCATTAAAGGACATAAGAGCCAATTGGAAAAATTTCCGAATGGCCAAAGCTGGAACAATTTGAACAATAAAACAAAAGTACTGGATTATAACAAAAATTATAAATATTCATGAGTCCATATTGATATAAATATTCACTCTCTCATTTTCATTGCGTGAAAGAAAGATGACAGTCTCCATCCTTACGATTTACAGCCTCTGAAAACTTACTGGAAAGTCAGCTATTAATCAGTTCTGACTCATAGGCAGGCAAGTAACAACAACATTCCTTGCTATCTAGTTAAAACTGACCCTCCAATGGGGTTTCCTGAGGCTGTAAATAGCACAAATCCTTTGAAAATATGGAAATGGGTGAAAATTACTAGCTATAAAGTAGAAGAACCTGAAAATACTTTTCAGTCAGGTGATCAAGGCTAACATCAACAAAAGATGGTTGACATCTGTGATGAAAATGACACTTTATCTCTGTGATCTTCCTCCAAAGAAAGAAGAGCAGAATAAAACTGTTTTGTCTAAGTTTTAATGAGTGCAAATTCTAAAGTCTGGCCGTATGTTTATTTTCACATGAATTTTGGGAGTTTCAATGCACAAGTTTTGTTACAATTCCTCTAACCTCCTCTTTGTTACTTTCAACAGGGATTTCCACTCCCTCATCTCCCCACTGTACCTTCAGGATATTATCAGTTGCTAGTTTAAAATTGCAGAATGGTTTTATTGTGAGCTCTATCTAGCCTTCCTGGTTTGATTTGTACAATATAGGTCAGTACATCCCTTCCACTGGGACTACTTGCACCTTCCTCCCCCACAGTAAACACAGTTCACATCACTTGCAGCTGAGCAATAATAATAATCACTTTTGCAATTTGAACATGAGAAACAGACTTCGCTTTCTGTTATTAGACACTCAACCAGTAGGTGGTCTTAAGTCCTACATCAGAACTTGAATAGCAACAATAATATCCTATTCTGAGAGCCAAAGCGAAAAAGACTGGAGGATTTCATTGCATAAGGTCCAGTGTGGTTTCCTCTACTTTCCCTAAAAAGTTACTGCAAAGCAAACAGAAAGAAACATCTCTAGGATTGTAAATCTCATGAGAACAGAATCCTTGAAAATTGTTTCAAACCATCCTGTGACATTGGTTTGGGGCGTCTCTGCCTCTACTTGATCACTCAGATTCTGCATTTTCATATCAATTAATCCCCCCTCCGGGTTTCTTCCAGAAGACACCACATCGGGCAAGTCGCCAAATCAGAGTTCTCGAACTGAAAGCCAAGCGCAGGTGGAGAGGATCAAAGCGATTCAGGAACCCTCCCCAGTGCCCCACCTCACAAGTGCATTGTATATTATCCGCACCGTTGGGATTCTCAGAAGCCAAGAAAACCCTGACACTGCCCCCTCCCCCGACACTTAAAGTGTGGCAGGCGCCTCCTCGTGATGCCATCTTGGGATCTTACCATTCTTTAAGGAGTTAGTGAGTTTTACATTCTGATCACGTCCCTGTGTCTTTTGAAAACTTACATACAACTTTGCTAGACGAGATACCCGCTGGTGTGGACCCTTAATTTTCTCTAACAAGAAGTGACAAAAGCAGATGCTTCTCATAAGACAGCCCGCGACGCTCGCCTCCTGGCTCCCCGCCTCTTGCGCGCACCCAGGATTCTCCGTTTGCCGGGTAGAAAGTGAGGAGCCCGGCAGCCCACCCCCTGCCCGGAGCCCCCGAGAGCGCCACGACGCACGTGGAGGGGCTGGGGTCCCGGAGCCAATGGTCCCCGGTAGCAGGGAGTGGGAACGTGGAGACACCCTCGCAACTTACAGCCCAGGGCGACCACCAGGTAGCGCAGCAGTAGCAGCAGGAGGCGACGGTGGCTCCCCCTCGCCATCTTCCCGGGGGACAAACAGGCTGCTCCTCAAGGCCGAGGGTCCCGGAGCACGAGTTTCTGTGTTCAGTCGAGAGCCCCTAAACTTCTAGGGCAGGAGAGGAGAGGAGGGGAGAGGAAGGAGAGGCGGGAGAAGGGCGGGCCCTGATGAGCTCAGGTTCCCCTTCCTCAGGCGCTTTCGCAGCTGGTTCTAAGGAGGCAGGTCTCCCCCAGCCTTTGGATAGAGGGTCCAGGGTTCTTCTTAATGAGGGGTGGGGGGCGACCAGAGGGGGAAGGCGGTGGAAGCTGGACGAGATGTCCGCGGGGTCCTAGTGAGGACACAAGGGGAGGAAAGGAGAGGAAGGGAAAGGCTCGCGGTTGTCCCCACCGCCCGCGCCGCCGGATTGATCGGCTTTGTGTCTGGCGGGCGCGGGGCTGCCAGCTGTCCCCCGGGGCGAGGAGCCGGGGGCGGGGGCGCGGCCCGAGCGGGGCTCTGCGCCTGCCCTACTCCGACCACTCGCTCCCTTTCTTTGGCACAAAACTTCTTTGCTTCTCAACCTAGGGGTGGAGATTTAGGGGAAATTTCAGGCCAACAGGACAAGCTGCGGATGAGGCGCCCCAAGGAAAAGGGAGTTTGTGGGCTGTGCCTCCGACACGAGAGAAAAAAAGAAAATATACCAGTTAAGACTCCTGCAGGCCTGAGGGCTTACATTTGAGAGCTGTCTTAACCCTGTTTGTTTGGGGTTTTTTTTTTTTTTTTCAGTTTAAGCTTTGTCCCTTAGAGAGCTAAGATGTGTTTTGTGTTCATTGCTTTCCTACAGTTAGAAGTTCATCTAACGGTGTGAAATATTTATCATGTTTCTTTCCAGTTATATAACTGCTGCCTGTGGAGTTTTCCACATGTTAAAACTCTACAGCTGCCCTTTGTCAGGTTTATTTTTGGTATCCTCTGCTTTTAAAAAAGCCATTATGAACGCCCTGTTTCGTGCTTTGTAACGGACCCACACTTACCCTGCACACACTATTAAGGTAAACAGGCAATTTTTCTCCTAAGGGGGAAAAAAGTGATACGTTTAAGAGTGGCTCCAATGATAGGTCTTGGAAAAGGCCATTCCCAGAAGAACTTGTTTACTTTCTTAAAAAAGAATCATGGATAGAGTTCTGTGTAGAAGACAGGTGATTTAGTGGTGTACACTCGAAAAATTCTGCTGGCTCAGTGGACAAAAGGCAGCCAGAGTTTAAATATGCAGAGCTGGGAGGACTGAGGCATCCCTGCGGTTGCCTTGGTGACAGTGATGGGAGCTTAGTGACTATGGGAGGGTGTGGGGGAGGAGGGACAGAGGACCCAGAGGCCCAAAAAGGAAAGTCAAAATAACACAAATGTTAGAGCACTCACTCATGTCTGACAAGAAGGGGCACAGATGTTCAGCACAGCCTTATGCTAGCTTTTCTGGGCAATAAGGGAAAAGCTTTTATACTTTAAAAGAGTTGTTGGTGTCCTCTTTTACTAATGTTGGTACAAGCATATATCTCTTCTATTGCACATATATATCACACAAATCATACATTTATGCTTTTTGTTACATTTCTGCGACATTCTGTGTGTAATTTATTTACTCAATATGTGTCCCCAGTTAAGCCACTTGTTAAATGACCACAACATGCCTCATGTTTGGGGACAATGAGGAACAATATCTAGCCTTTACTGTTAATATCCTTAAAGTCTTGAGGACAGAGAGATTCCCATCTGGAAATCCTTTTAATGAAGCAGTGATAAATGCTAATAAAGGACAAAATCCATCTCTTACTGAAGGCTTTGTGATTGGTGTGCAGAATGACTAATGCTCATTTTCCAGCAACACTGTAAGGGAGAAAATGTTATCATTCCCACTTTACAGATGAGAAAACTAGACTAAGGGATGCCAAAGGCTTCCTCAAAACCAAAGATAAAGAGAATGATCCTTCTGTTAGTGGAGATTGTCTTCAGCTAATTTCTTTACTTAAAAAGCAGTTGCCATGGAGTCCATTCTAACTCAAGGGGAACTCTTGCAGATGACAGCAGAATGTTCCATAGGACTGTCAGTGACTGATTTTTCAGAAGTAGGTTATCTGAAACACCTTAGGTAGACTTGAATCACTGATCTTACAATTCTCGGCTGAGCTTGTTAATGACTTGTGTTACCCAAGGACTCTTTGTTAGGTCTTGAAAAAACAAGACAAATTCTTGAAGGGAGGAAACAAAGGAAGGGCATTCTAAGTACAGCCACCCAAACACCCATTGCCATCAAGTCTTTTTGTGACTCATAGTGACCCTCCATAGTGTCTCTAAGCTTGTAAATCTTCAAGATAGGGGATGGCCCATCTTCCTTGTGGCAGCTGCAACCTTTTAGTGAGCAGCCCAATACATTACCAAGTGAGTCACTAAGGCTACTTAGGTACAGCAACGAGAAAATATATTCAAAGAATAGGATCAAACGCTGGCAAATCTGAAAATACTGAGGTGCTAACTGAAAGGTTGACATTTGTAATCTATCAACTGCTCTCATAGAGAAAGATGGTCAGTTCGCTTCCAAGATTGTCAGCCTCAGACCAGTTGATGTGAGTGGGAGTCCATTAGCTGACAGTTTGGTTTTTAATTTTGATTTAGGGAAAACAAGATTCTATAGTTGTAGGGCAAGTGTAAGGTGCTGTGGTGGCCAAGTCCTATATAAGGTACAATCCTGCTGTCAAAATGCTACAACTCTGGTGGTTTGAATCTATCAGCTGCTCTATGGGAGAAAGATGAGCAGTCTCCTCCCTTTATGATTCACAGCCTCAGAAACCCAGTAAAGGGTTGCTATGAGTCAGAATCAACTCAGCAGCAGTGAGTGTGAGAGTAGTGTGAACTAGGATTAAAGGAGGTGATAAAAAGTTCGAACCAACTCAAACACGTTGTCATCAAGTCATTGCTGACCCTGCAGAGGGTTTGTGGAGCCCATCTCCCACCAAGTCATTGATGGATTCAAAGCAGCAGAGAAGCAGTACTTTTGAGATATCTGTACAACTTTCTACCACCTAGCCCACTCAATAGAGTGATAACAACTGGAAAAGCGGTTGCATTTTGAAGATCATTCAGTATTTTATTTCATACTCTAGACCCTATCCTATGGGTAATGATTTTTGTTTTGTACATTCTTTCAACCTCTTGGGTTGCTGTTGTTATGTACAATCGAGTCAGGACCAAGTCATAACTGATGTTGCAGCAGATTTTCAGAGGCAGCAAATCCCACAGGAATTGACTTCCAATCTTTCTCCCAAAGAGCTATTGGCGGATTCAAACCATGTACCTTTGGGTTGACAGCACGATTCCTTGTCACTAGATCACCACAGGAAGATAGTGCAAGATCTATATTTTAGAGCTATAGTATTCATAGGTAATCTTTAAGATCATGTGGCTATTATAGTCACATTTAAGGTATTTCTATTTAATTGCATTTAAATTTCAGTTCTCCAATTTTACTATCCTATTTGAAGTTGGGAAATGGCTACTGAAAATGCAGAGCATTTTCATCATAACAGAACATTCTATAGGATATTGCTGCCAAAGAATGATGATTCTTACAGGCCCATAGAGGATGAATAGACATAGAAGATGAATAGACATAAAAGAAAAAGGCTGTGAGACAAGTTTTAAAACTTTTGAAATATTTCAGGAAAAAGAAGATGAGTGTCCAAATGGTCACAGTAGGATTAGTAAAAAAAGCAGGCAGATTTAAATGCTGTTTCACAAACTTTTACTGTATCATTAGATACAGGCATGAGAAAAGGGAGAAAGATGAGAAAAAGTTTGAGGCTGAATTAGGACTGTCATCTGAGATGATCCGCAAACTGTTAGACACATTGTCTTTAAGCTGAGGAAAGCCTCACGACTGACTAAGGAAAGAAATACCGTCATCTCCTAGGACAGTCATCACCCAATCTGGCCACTCTTCAGAATCCCCTGAAGCCTCTTATAGCAGATTCTTTCTTTAAAATTAAGATAAAATTCTGAGTCCCAGTCATGAGTCCTATAACTGAGAAGCTGTATTTCTAGCAAGCGCCTTGGCTGGATCTTAAACAACCAGTTCTTATACCAGTGCTCAGAGGTCATTCCAGAAGCCTTGAGAAGGCATGAGCCAAATCAGACAAAAAGGTGAGCATCAGTCCAGAGGCACATCTACGGATCTCTGTTTCCTTCTGTTGTGTATGAGGCCCTTATGCGTCAGAACTGACTCAACAACAACTAATCACAACACATCTAGGGAAATAACTACACTCAGAGGCAGAAGAGACACATATTTAGGTTCTAGTAAATGTCTTTTAATTTTTTCAGCATCAATTTAAACTTGCACATGAGTAATTATTGATGGTCTTTCCCACAAATTCAGGTAGAGTCTATCCCGTCTGAATTTAGAAATCATCTTGAGGATATGTTTGAAGCATTGAAAGCCAGTGATCAAAGACTAGATGAGTGAGTGGTGGGATGACATCTAAGATCCATAAAGAGAGCAAAAGGTCATTACAAAGACAAGAAGAAAAAACCAAGGTGGATATCAGAAGAGACTAAAAATTGCACCGCAGCATCAGGAGATCAAAACAAAGGCTTGTGAGTACCATTGAGTCAGAACTGACCCATAGCTGACCCCCCAGTGGGTTCTCAGTGGCTATAAATCACACAGGAGGAGATTGCCCATCCTTTTCCCTCAGAGCAGCTGATGGATTCGAATTGCATGCCTTTAGTGTTGGTTTAGTAAAAGGTTTTTAAAGAGAATAATATTTCAAAGCACAGGTCAAGAAGACAAAGCAAAGTATTACAGAGAATGTGTAGTGAGCTGTAATTGGAGAGTAACAAGCATTTCTAAAGTGGTAGGAACTGAAAAATAAATTCAAGCCTTGAGTTGTAAGACTGAGGTATTCTATAAGCAGAATCTTAAATGATCTAAGAAGCATTAGAAGATGGAGGTAATACACAGAATTACTGGATGAAAATAATTGGCCAACATGGAAATATTTCAGGAAGTACCATATGATCATGAGGCAATGGTAATAATGGAAGAAGTTCAAGCTGCACTAATGGCACTGGAAAAAAAAATAAGGCCTCAGGAATTGATTGAAAATGGATTGGCATGTTTCAACTAAAAGACGCAGTCTTGAACATGCCGATAAGTCATGTAAGGAAATTCGGAGGACAATTGCCTGACCAGTTGACTAAACAAGATCTATATTTGTTCCCATTTCTAGAAAACGTGAACCAACAGAATATGGAAATTTTTGAACAATATTGTCAATATGGCATGCAAGCAAAATGTTACTGAAGTTCACCCCAAAGTGACTAGAACAGTATTTTGAAAGAAAACTGCCAGAAATTGAAGCTGGCTTTCGAAGAGGCCATTGCTGATGTCAGATGGATCCTGGCTGAAAGCAGAGAATACTAGAAAAATGTCTATCTGTACTTTACTGACTAAGCAAAGGCATTTGACTGTGTGCGTCAAAGGAAATTATGGTGAATATTGAGAAGAATGGGAATCACAGAACACTTAATTCAGGTGAAACTTATACCTAGAGCAAAAGGATGTTAGGTGAACAGAACAAAGGAACATCACATGGCTTGAAATTAAGAAAGGTGTGTATCAGGTTTGTAGCCTTTTTCTATACATATTCAATTCTCTTGCTGAGAATGTGGACTCTATGAAGAAGAATATGGCATCAGTTTCAGAGAAGGCTCATCAACAATGTGAGAATGCAGATGACAAAACTGCTTGCTGAAAGTAAGGAGAAGTTGAAATGCTTGCTGCAGAAGATCAAAGACTACAGGCTTTAATAGGGATCGCATCTCAACGTCAGCAAAAATTCTCACCACTGGACTGATAGATAAAGATTGAAATGATCAATGACTTCATCTTACTTGGATCCATAATCAACACTGTTAGTACCAACAGGCAGGAGACGTATTACATTGGGAAAGTCTACAGTCAGGGGCCTCTTCAAAGTCTCGAGGAGCAATAATGACAGTTTGAAGACTAAGATGCACCTGATTCAGGTCATAGTATTTTCAGTTACTTGCTATGTATCCAAGAGCTGGACAATTGATAAGGAGGACTGAAGAAGAATTGATGTTTTTGAACCGTGATGTTGGAGAAGAATACTGAATATCCCCTGAGCTGCCAAAAGTACAAACATATGTCTTGGAGAAAGTACAGCAAGAGTGCTCCTTGGAGGAAAAGATGACAACGTTTTATCTCACATACTTCCACTGTGTGCTTAGGAGAGATTATTCCTTTGAGAGGGACACCTTGCCCCAAAGAAAGTTGGAAGGTCATTGAAAGAGAAGAAAACCCTCAATCAGATGGATTGACACAGTGACTGCAGCAATGGACTCTAAGTTTGTTAGAGATGATGAGGATGGCACAGGATAGAACAGTGTTCAGATCTGTTTTTCCATAGGATCTTTGTCAATTTTACTCTACTCGAAGTTACCTAACAACAAGAGGTAGGAGGAAGACACAGGAAAAAAAAAAGATCAAGAGAAGAAACAAACTATTAGAAGTACTAGGAGAAAATTAGAAGCCCAAAATAGAACTTTTTAAAGTGTTAAATGTTAAAAAGGAGGATTGAGAATTGACCATTGACCACTAAGACAGCAGAGAAAACCAACTTCAGAAAATCCTTGTAGAAAAAATGTGCATGTGGGGAGCTCTGGTGGCCTAGTGGCAAGAAGCTGCACTGCAATCCCAGAGGTATGCAGTTCAAATCCACCAGATGCTTTGCTGGAGAAGGAGGGGCAATCTCCTCCTGTACCAGTCAGATCCGATTTGATGGTACATGTACAGAAAATAACAAAATAAAATTTAAAAAAATGTACATGCTCATGTTCTTTATTTCAAAGAGTAGCTAATGCCCAAGATGAAAACAATAATTAAATGGTTAAAAATAGCAGCAACAGGAAAGTGACATGAACAACAATAGCCAATATTAATTATTAGTAAGTGATTGGGAGTGGGATTTATCATTTCTTCCCTTATGTGCCTCAGCTAAGGAATTTAGACCATTTTGTAGGAAAATCTATCAGAGTCTCTTTCATTTCCTCTAAACTTTATTCAATTCTAAATGATCATACTATCCTTCTACCCTTCCATAGCTGTCATAATCACTGTTACTTAACACTATAAACAGTTTTGTCATGTAAACATAAATGGAAGCTTGGTGTTTTAGGGCATTTTACCATTTCTCATTCTTTCCACCCACTCAAATTCCAAATTCAAAGTAATGTTGGGGAGGTGTCAAGGTACATTTCCTAAAACAAGTAACAAAGAAAAGGGCTGAGTTTAAATTGAATGACTTCTCACAACACCTCACATTTGGTGTTTCTGTGTTGGATGGGTTATTTTTCCTCATGGGTGTGGAGAAGGTGCTGGAAAGTGTGCCCACACCCTGTAATTTAGAGAAAATAGGAAGGAAAAAGTCTTCCATTTTAAGAACCACATAAATTCTGTTTCTTATGAATTTTAAATTTTTATAGACAGAATGAAAAACTTCTAATAGATTACTAATTGTCAAAGTATCCTTTGTTCATCACCATTATCTACTTGGATGATATTTTGAGTTAAACTGATTTTAACAGCCCATTCTAATATACTTACTAGCACATTTATGTTTGTTCTTACCTATCTCCAACTCTTATTCCAGCCAGGAGAATCTCTTTAGGGAAGACTTACACTTCTTCACCATATAATTTGCCTGATTCTCTCAAAGTGGAGTATTACTCCAGGTAAACATTACAGTGCTCAAAACTCAACCAAGGGGGCGTGTGTGTGTGTGTGTGTGTGTGTGTTGGGGGGGGCGGGTATTGCAATCTCATGCCTCTAACCTGGTCCTAGTTACAGCAAACAGGAGCATTTTTTCATTTTCTTTGTTTCTAAATTCTTTAACATTGCTAAATTAGTTCTACCTATCAAATAAGTGACATTCACCAGCAGTTATTGAGTTAATAATTGAATTTTTCTTTCTTTCTGGCAAGTTGGCTATATTCTTACTTCTTTCTTCCCTCACACGTTAATTTTAATTCTGCTGTTTGTTTCTTTTGAGTGAAATTTGGTACAGAGAAAGTTATTTTTTACTAGAATTTTCTGAGGGGGAAAAATTAGCATTTAACAGTCTTTTTCCAGGATTACACAAAGGATGGGCAGTCATTAGTTTTATGGACATAGAATTCTAAAATCTAATGCTTGAGCAGGCCTTAGAGACCAATCTCACTCCCTTCTCAACATTACCTCCACCCACTGTTTCATTTCGTAGTTAAGGGAGATAAAGAACAATATGGTTACATTATTTTTTTGAGATTACATATTGAAAAAAGTTAAGGACCAGGCCTATAATGGACATTAGCTATGTCTTTTCGTATGCCATCCCCAAATCAGCATGGGTCCCTCTACATTTGCTTTTTCATATCTGTCCTGACTCATTTATGCCTTATTTTCCCCCAGAGAGTCCTTGCATAGGGCAGCTATTTCTAATATATGTTCTTCATTAAAAAGTGGAGAGGCTAAGGAACTCATGTAGCAGAGTGGTTATTACTAACCAAAAAAATAGGTAATTTGAGCCTACCAGCTAGCTGCTCCATGTGACAGTCTGCTTCCCTAAAATTCACAGCCTTGAAAAACCTACAGTTACTTCAGAGATTCTCTTTTTTATTTCTAGATCCTGAATACTATTACATAACCTTTGCAATGACAATGTCATCTTTATTTACTTTATACTTGATATTCTTAAAAATCTTTCCTTATATATCTTCTCTTTGAATCTCTTCCAAAAAAGATATGATTATGAAATGTGAGGAATATGTGATTATGCATATTTTAACAGTCCTTAAAGGGGCTCTGACATCAGCAATGATACAGTTGATGCCATGGTCTCTTCTAAACCACCTTGGACTTCTGGCAGTTCTCTGTCAATATACTGGTCTATAACATTTTAGGAAGATCTTCAGTAGTATTTTGCTGGCATATGATTTTGATTATACTGTTCTATCATATCCACATTTTGTGAAATCACCTTTTTGGGAATGGGAACAAATAGAGATCTCTTCCAGTCATTTGGCCAAGCAACTATGCTACAAATATCCTGGCATAGATTGATGAGCACATCCAGGGCTGCATCTGTTAGAAGATACATGTCATTCAGTATTCAAACTATCTCTGAGGCCTTATTTTTGCCAATATCTTCAGCGCAGCTTCAACATCTTCCTTCATTACTATTGGCTCTTATTCATATGGTACCTCCTGAAATTTTTCAATATCAATCAATTCTCTTTGGTACAATGACTTTGTACATTATATATATATATAGGCTATAACATCTCTCAGTCTTGCAACTCAAGGTTCAAATTTGTTTTTTACTTCTTTCAGCTTTGGAAAAGCCAAGAGTTTTCTTCTTTTTTTTATTCTGCAATTCCAGCTCTCTACACATTCTATTACCATATTTAGTGTTGTCTTCTAGTTCTAATTCTTTGTCCTTTGAAATCTGCTGTTGTTGTTGTTGTTATGTGCCATCGAGTCGTTTGCGACTCATAGTGACCCTATGTATAACAGCCCTAAACCCTGCTCTATCCTGTGCCAATCGCACTGTCTTTGACACACCCATCCTGATTACCCCAGTCACTGAATCAATCCGTCTCATA
>NW_006399930.1:3543736-3553772 GCF_000299155.1 Elephantulus edwardii
TGTGTGTACCATCAAATCAGTTCTGACTGGTACAGGAGGAGATTGTTCCTCCTTCTCCAGCAGAGCATCTAGTGGATTTGAACCATGCACCTCTGGGATTGGAGTACATCTTCTTGCCACTAGACCACCAGAGCTCGCCTAGTCATCTCTTTCATTTCAACATCTCTTCCCTTTGTTTTTATTTCTCAATATTCTACTACCATATTCAGAGTGTTCTGATACCAGTTTTGGTATTTTCTTCCTCCTCTGTATTTGTAGTGATCTTTTGCTCTTTTCATGGATGATATTTATTATGTCATCCCACAACTCATCTGGTCTTCAATCTTTAATCAAGATATTAGTGTTCAATATCTTAAACTTATTTTGGAATTGATTTTTTTTAATTCAAGTGGGATAGACTCAAGGTTGTATTTTGATTCTTATGGACTTGTTTTAATTTTCTTCAGCTTCAATTTGAATTTGTGCTGCAATCCCAAAGGTACACCGTTTGAGGCTACCAGTTGCTCCACAAGAGAAAGATGGGCAATCTCCTCCCATGCTATTAACTGCCTCTTAAAACCCTCTGGGAGGGTCAGCTATGGGTCGGTTACAACTCTCTGGTACACAACAACAACAAGTGATGGTCTGTTCCACATTCAACACCTGGCCTGGTTTTTACTGCTGATATTGAACTTCTCTAATAAGTCTTTCCACAGATATATTCTGGACTCCTCACTGAGAATAGAGAATACCAAAGGAATGTCTATTTGTGCTTTATTGACTATGCCAATAGTCCATTCCTTCAAGCAAACTCCTCTTCCTATTGATTGGGTCTTGATGTCAGATCACAGGATAGGATATAAGACACATGTCTATCAAATTCTGAGATTATAGTCTATCTAAGCTGATGCTTAATATTAACCACCACAGAGGCTCAGAGACTTAGAAACCTGTTCATATTCATACTCTTAGTGATGCTGGACCATCTACTCACAAAGGCCCTACTTTTCCCACATTTTAATGACTTCTCAGGCAATATCTTTCTCATTTAGATCTTTCAAGCTCTATATTCCTTTTCCTGATTCTTAGAACTTATCTACCTAGATGTGCCACTTGAAACTAGTGTGTCTAAAAGGGAGCTAACTGTATTATCTCCCCAGCAAATTCTCCTTCTTCAATTATTTTCCCTCATCCTCACCTTCTCTTCATTCTACCTTTTTTTTTTATCCTCTATACAATGAATATCTAATATACGCCAGTCACTGGGAATACAGTTGTATGTAGTAGCAAATAATTGCTTGTCTTATGGAGAACTAGGTGGAGGAAATACACTCATTACCATTGAATGGTAGTGATTACCACTTACCATCAAGTGGTAATGACTCATAGCTGACTATTGGTTTTCTGAGGCTGTGACTCAAATGGGAGAAGATTACTCATCTTTCTCCTCTGGAACCATTGGTGGGATCAATTTACCGGAGAGGTGGTATTTGAGTTAACCGCAAGACTTTCTATCACCTAGATCACCAGACATAAATCAGGCTAAGAAATTATGTACATAGGGGAACAATCAATCAGGAGTCTAATGTTGATCTTAACACGTGGGCACGACTCAGAAGCAGGTGGTAGGGTGGTGTCAGCTAGGAGACAACACCCCTGTCTGATGCTTTCTCCTTCTTGATTAGGATGCATGGTCAAAACTTGAAGTGAAGGTGGGAGTAATCCTTTTAATCATTACATAACTATCCCATGAGAAGAATTTTTGCTTTCATCCTAGTGACTTCGGTTTTATTGGAAGGCTTAAGGACAGGAGAGGAAAGTTTCCACTCTGAAACATACTCATGATTCTCTTAAACTGGAACTAGGATTGACCCTTGGAAATTTTTAGTTACTTGTGCTGCTGAAACAACAAGCAATAAAAGGAGTTGCTGTTTAGGATAATGAGTTCATAGAATGTGTTTGTTATCGGAAAATGGAAGTGCTATACCGCAGGAATAAAAGACATATGTCAGGAAACTAGTGACCCTATGATTTCTTTTTGCTCAGGAAAAAAACCAACAAACTTTTTTTTCTTCTATTCTTAGTTCTTTCTTTTTTTAAAAGAATTTTAGTGAAAGTTTACAGAGACTTAGGGTTTCCAATCATTCATTGTTTCACTTTTCTCCCTGCCCACCCTCTCCCCCCCCCTCCACTTCACTCTTCTCCTTGAAAAGTGAAAGAAAATCTCTTTCATTGTTATGCAATCCCTCCCCCCAAGTCCACTCCACTGTGCAGCCTTCATTCTGGACCCCTGTCATGACAATAATATCCAATTATATATCCCTTTTAAACAGTTCTTTCCTTCATCTGTTTCAATGCAGTATACATCATTCCTCCCCTCCTTCTCTGTCTTCCCTCAACCCCGATGTCAGTCCCATTTTACAACAGTGGCCCTATGCTCTATTTGTCCTTTTGTGACTGAGATATTTTGCTCAGTATAATGTTTTTCAGGGTCATCCATTTTGCATGGTATATCATGAGTTCCTTGTTTTTCGTTTTTATTTTTTTTGACAGTAAATATTTAATTGGTTCCATCAACAACCCTAGCAATTTTTCTGGTAGGCAGAATCAAGCTATCAAGGGGTTCAAGAGGTATGTGGTTCATGGAGGAGGCCTCCAGAGTTACTGACCCTGCTCCACAAAGCAGGTGGCCCAGTAGAATTAGGACCAGGCTAATGGAATGTGGAGAAAGAATGCAGGCAGCTTTGTCCCTTTGTTTGCTGTAGGGAAAAAAGGTGGAAGAGATTGTTCCTGCACAGAAAGAGTTAAATGATGCATTCGAGTTCTCAGCCCCATTACTATTTTTTTTTTTCTCCAGCCCCATTACTTTTTATCGTTAGGTGCTGTGAGTTCCTTGTTTTTCAATGCTGCATAGTATTCCATTGTGAGAATATACCAGTGCTTCTTTATCCATTCGTTTTTTTGGACACTTGGGGGTTGTTTCTAGCTCTTTGTTATTGAGAATAAAGCCACAATAAACATGGGTGTGCAACCAATATATTTTTAAATGCCAAACAAAGAAAACAAACCCCCCCAAATCAAATGTAAACCCATTGTGGATTCCAACTCATAGTGCCCTTCTCTTGGATATATGAGTCTGTTAATCTTTAAAGGAAAGAATTTCTCAGTTTCTTCTCTCAGACCAGCTAGTGGATATGAACCGCAACACAACACATAATGCATTACACCACCAGATTTTCTCTTTTGCTTGGTGGTTGTTGTTGTGTACCATACAGTCAGACTGACCCATAGCTGAACCTCCAGTGGGTTTTCAGAGACAGTAAATCACACAGAAGTTGACAGCCCATCTTTCTCCCAAAGAACAGCAGATGAATTCCAACTGTGTATCTTCGTGTTGGTGGTGCAATTCCTTACCACGAAAGCAGCCAAAGTTCCCTACCTTTGCTTGATAGTCTTGGCTAATAGAAACTACAACTATCCAGTGAAGGATGCATCAAGGAGTCAATTCCTACAAGAAAGAGGACTTGCATTGCCAACTGGAAGGCGCGCATGGTTCATATCTGCCAGCAGCTGTTTTGACAAAGATAAGCAATCTCTTCCCAAGCAATTAAATATCTGCAAACCTACTGGTCAGCTGTGAGTCAGTCAGTTTTGACTTGAGGGCTAACAACAACAATCAGGTAAAGAATCCCTTCCAGCAGAGGCTGTGGCAAGGGGAAGGAGAAAATGGAATTGGGGGGACATGGGGATTGGGGGGTGGAGGTGGAATGGAAGGGGTCGTGGGTGGTTTGTGGTGGGAAGAAGGAAACTATGATTATTAATTCAGGCTTTGAGCTCAGCTGCAGAAGTTGAGATTAAAATAATCATATTTATGCTTTATATTAGTCAGATGGATTGACATGGTGACTGCCTCTATGGGCTTTTGTGTGTCAGGAAGTGTGCGAATGGCACAGAATAGAATAGGGTTCAGATCTTTTGTTCATAGTGTTGCTGTGAGCGGTACTCAACTTGACAGCACCTAACAAGATTATTACTTCCTCTATCTCTTACTTTTCTGTGATAAGTGTTCTTCTGGCTGTTAGCTGTCCTGAGTCGAATGAAACTGATAGTTACCCTATGAACAACAGGTCTGACCCTATCCTAGTCTGTGCTGTCCTCATCATCTCTGATACACATCAGGCCATTTCTGCAGTCACTGTGTCAATCAATCTATCTTGTTCCTTTCTTTTGCTGAACTCTCCACTTCTCCAAGTATGATGTCCCTCCCCTAGCAACACGTCCAAAGTATGTGAGAAGAAGCTTTTATCATCCTTGCTTCCAAGAAACATTCTGGCTAAATTTTCCCCAAGACATATATCTTTGTTTTTTTGGCAGTCCATGGGACATTCAATATTTTCCTCCAGCGCTATAGCTCAAAGATATCAATTCTTCCCTGTCATTGTCCAGTTTTCAGATGTGTAGCACATGATGAAAAAGACAATGGCTTGAATCAGACTCATCTTAGTTTTTAAACTGATATCATTACCTTTCAGTAATTTGAAGAGATCCCTGACAGCAAACTTGCCCAATGTAATATTTCTTCTATTCTGTTGAGTGCTGGTACCAAGAAAGATGTTGATTGTGGATCCAAGTAAGATGAAATTGTTGACAACTTCAATCTTTTTTTCATCTATCCTAATGCTGCTTATTGGTCCAGTGATGAGGATTTTTATCTTCTTGATGATGAGATGCAACCGTATTGAAGGTTATATGCTCTTTGATATTCTGCAGCAAGCATTTCAAGACCTCACTTTCAGCAAGTAAGGTTGTGATGTCTGCATAATGCAGGTTGTTGATGTGTCTTCCCTCAATCCTCATTCCCAATTCTTCTTTATAGAATCCGGCTTCTTGAATGATTTTCTCAGCATATAGGATGAATAGGTATTGAGAAAGAATACAATCCTGATACACACTTCTCTTAATTTTAAGCCATGCAGTATTCCCTTGCTCTGCTGAGACAAAATGTCTTGGTCTAGATATAGATTTCATATGAACATAACTAAGTGTTCTGGGATTCCCATTCTGGTGTCTAATATTTTCAATTTCAGGTGAGAGTATATGTAGCTTGATAATAACCTAATATAAGGAGCTCTGGTGGTGTAGTGTGTAATGTGCTGGGTTGTTGATACCAGTGGTTTGAGTCCACCAGTCCCTCCACAGAAGAATGCTGAGCAGTCTCCTCCTATAAAAAAAACTTTGAAACCAGGTAGAAGGTTGCTGTGAGTTGAACTTGACTTGATGGCAGTAGGTTTGCTTGCTTATTTGGCTTTTCAGTAATGATATAAAGAGTTCTGGTGACATAATGTGTTACACGTTGCACTATCATCCAAAATGTAAGTGGTTTGGATCCATCAACTACTCCCTAGAAGAAAGATGGCCACTCTCCTCCTGTAAAAATTAAGAGCCTTGGAAGCCTGATAGAAGGTTACTATGAATTGGTATCAATTTGATAGCAATGGGTTGATTGGTTTTGTTTTCACTTATGGTGTGTTAATTGATGGTATTTTGTGCAACCCTAAATTGAATTGAAAGCCTTTTAAACCCACTAGAGGGTCAGATGTAAAGTGGCTCCAACTTGACAGCAATGAGTTTGAGTTAAAGTATAATGTGAGGAGCAAATGAAATAGATTATGTTGTATATTTTCTATTTGCTCCTCCAAAATCTTTGCTTACCCTTCTGTTCCCTAGCCCATCCTGTAGGAGACCTTCTTTTAGGGACTGTCTCCCTCTCTACTTTCATGATGGATTGAGTCAATGAGTACCAATGTAATACTGAGGAGTTTGAGGGGAGTGAGGTCAGAATACTTACTCTCCTGTTTCCTCTTCACCTATACCCGCTGGTTATCTTTAACGTTGTATCAAAAGCAGCAGCTTAGGCCAGGTTCCAGAGGCAGCTGCCCACCCTTTCTCCTTCAAGACTGTTACTGTTTGCTGCCTTAATAGTAATATTGACCTCTGACACAAAGTGAACTGTGCATAGCAGAAGCAAAGTCTGGTCAGTCCTTTGTCATGCCTTTGATGAGTTCTAGATAACACCAGTGTGATCCATAGTTTTCACTGGCTGATTTTCCAAAGTAGATCACCAGGGCACTGAAACTTGTTCCCATTCTAGCAACATACAAACCTCAACCGACAGATGGAGTGGTCACTATATACTGTCAAGACGTGCTGCTGTTAGGTGCTGTTGAGTCAGGAGTGACTCATAGTGACCCAGTGAACAAAATATCTGAACCCTGGTCTATCCTCTGCCATCCTCACAGCTCCTGACACACAAGAGCTCATTGTGCCAATTAATCTTCCTCTCCTTTACCGACCCTCAACCCTTCCCAGCAGCATGTCCCTCTCCAAGAAATGGTAATATTTGTTTACTTTGCTTGCAAGGAGCACTAAACATACTTAGTGGTTTTCTTTAATCTTACTCAGACCTTTTTAAAAAATAGATTATTTATCAAACTCTTAACCATTTTTATCTTGACATTGGCTCATTGATCTTCAGATAAGAAATCTCTTTCTTATCTTTTCTCCCCTTCCCAAAATAGTAGGGCTGCTGGTGCTTGTCCCCTTTCTTCACCAAATCTTTACAAACACATTACCCCAGGCCACTCTTTCCCTCTTTGGTCTTTCCAGCCACTTGTTCCAACAAGATCATACTTATTGTTTTTAAAATACTCCTAAGTGCCTTTCAGTTAAAAAAATATCCCAAGGCCTATCTTTATCCTTCAACTCCATTCTCTCTGCCAACAATTTTCTATACACACTATTTCTGCTTCCTCATTCCCATTCATGCTTCAACCTACTTTGTATTTCAGCCACAAGATTTAGCTGAACTACATCCTGAAAGAACATTATTCCTGCTTTCATCTTAAGCGGCCACTCATTATCTTTGACCTTACTAAGTATACTTTTTATTAAAGCAAAGAACTCTGTCTTATTCATAGATACATCATCCTGTAGATGGTCAATAAATTTTGAATTACATCTTATATAACCTCTTTTTCAGTAAGTGATCTCATGTATACCTTTGTCTCTAGAAGCCAGACAAACCCAAATTAACTTACAAATATGTATTTACAGCTCAGACCACATCTGTTTGCTCCATAACTCCTCCTTTCAGTTGTTCCTGTTGGGAGTTATTGTTAGATCTATGTGGCCCCATCTCATAGCAACCCTATGAAAAACAGATCAAAACTGTGCCTTATCCTTCACTATCCTCACAATCTCAACATGCTCTAATCCATTATTTCAGTCACTGAGTTGGTCCATCTTCTTAAGGATCTTCTGCTCCTTTAACCTACAACTTTTCTAGGTATCATACCTTTTTCCAAGGACTGCAGCCATCTCATAACATGTCCAAAATATTGTTTGTTGTTGTTATGTGCCGTTGAGTTGCCTGCGACTCATAGCGACCCTTTGTACAACAGCCCTAAACCCTGCTCTATCCTGTGCCAACCTCATTGTTTCCAACACACCTACAACAACCACTCCAATCACTGAATTGATCCATCTCATCAATGGTCTTCCTCTTTTACACTGTCCTTCCACCCTCCCACGTATGATATCCCTCTCCAAGACTGGTCCCTCCTTGCAATATGGCCAAAGTATGTCAGTTGAAGCTTCAGAATCCTTGTCTTCAAAGAGCAGCCTGGTCTCACCCTCTCTAGGACGAACCTCTTTCTTCTCCTAGCAGTCCATGGTATATATTCAATACTCTTCTCCAGCACCACAGCTCAAAGGCGTCAACTCTCCTGCTATCATCCTAGTCATTGTCCAGCTCTCTGATGCATAGCAAGTAATTGCAAAGACCATGGCCTGGATCAGGTGCACCTTAGTCTCCAGACTGACATCATTGCTCT
The DNA here is from genome assembly GCF_000299155.1 of Elephantulus edwardii. Classification (NCBI taxonomy): domain Eukaryota; kingdom Metazoa; phylum Chordata; class Mammalia; order Macroscelidea; family Macroscelididae; genus Elephantulus; species Elephantulus edwardii. The sequence goes on from NW_006399930.1 coordinate 3,551,608, forward strand.
TCAGTACAAAATATGTGAGATAAAAGTCCACCATACTTGGCTCCAAGCAGCATTCTGGTTGCACTTTCTCCAAGACAAATTTGTTTACTCCTTTTGGTAGTCAGCGGTAGAATCAGATAACACAAGCTTGCTCACAGAAAGTGAAGACTTAAAACACTTTGCTGAAGATCAAAGACCACAGCCTTCAAAATTATCTTCTTAACATCAAGAAAATAAAAATCCTCACAATTGTACAATTAATAACATCATGACAGATTGAGAAAAGACTGTATTTGTGTACTCACACACATGCACAGACATATATTAATATAAACAAAACTTGTTCCAATGCAACAGTTTTCATATGGACAAATATAGAACATTAATTATGTTCATAATGCTTTAAATCTATTGTCACCATCTTTTTTCAAAATCCTTCTACCACCATTAGCAGACACTATTGCCCCCTAGGGGTGCTCTAGTAGTTAGGGGTAAGGAATTGCACCGCCAAAGCAAAGATATATCGTTCTAATCTATCAGCTGCTCCACAGGACAAAGATGCTCTCTCCTTCCATATGAAGTGCTGCTTCTGAAAACCCACTGGAAGGTCACCTATGGATCAGTTCTGACTTAATATAGAACACTAGTCCCTAAGCAAATGCTCCCACCTTCCTTCCTCCATGCAGTAACACTTGACCTCTGTACATATATCTGTTTATAAAAAGAAAGCCAAAATCATTACAATTGGATTAAGAAAGACTCTCATGAAAAATTAAAGAGACATTGAAATAGTAAAAGAGTTTCCTTTAAGACCAAGAATCAATGTCCAGGAAAGTAGCAACCAAGAAATCAAATTAAGTTTTTAAATGTGAAATTACAAGACAAAAGGCTAACATTTTAAAAAGCACTTTGATGACAATGGTGTGCAAAATGCCTCCTTATGGGAAGCAAAAACTGAACAATAAAATAAAAAGACTGGAGAAGAGTAATGCATTAAAATTGTGAAGTTGGTCAAGGATATTGACTGGTGAAAGACCAAACTAATCTGTCTTAGGAGAAGTACAACCAGACATTTCCTTCGCCAAATTAAATACCTTGGAATGATGAGGCTTCACCTCACATATTTTGGCTATATTATCAGGTGGGATAGTGCTTGAGAAAGATATGCTTGGTGAAATAACGGATAAACAAAAAACAAAATTAGAGAGCTTTTTATGAAATAGCTTAACAGTTAATGAAATAATAGACTCAAGCATAGTATTGGTGGATTGATACAGAGGATCTATAATGAGCAACATTTGCTCTGTCATATTCAATGTTGCGATGAGTTAGAGCTGACTTAATGATGACTAACAACATTTACCAATTTCATATTAGTGCAATATTTGTCCTTTTGTGACTGACTTACTTCACTCAACATAATATTTTCATGGTTCATCAATGTTGTAATATATATTGGAAATATATTCCCTTCTATGGCTTCTTGTTGTAGCTGTATACTGTCTAGTCAGAACTGACCCATAGTTGACTCTTCGGTGGGTTTTCAGAGGCGATAAATTGCATGAGATGTGACTGCCCATCTTTCTCCCACAGAGAAGCTAGTGGATTAACTAAGCCACCATGGAATATTTAATTGTATGTAGATATCACATTCTGTTATCAAGTTACCTGATGAATTTTGTTATTTCCATCATTTGTCTATTTAAATAGCTCTCTCTCAATGATACGCATTTGTTTCTGTTGCTGCTTTCAATTCTTTCAGGTGTATACATAGGTCCACTCCTTCAGCCATATTCCTAAGTCAAGTCAGTCACCTAGAACATTAGTCCTGATAATAGTAAACTAGAATAAGTTAGAAAAGAGATTTCATATTTTATTTGGTGTAGTGATTTTGAACAACAGTATATAGAGAGATCAGTTAGCCTAGTGGGCAGAAAGTGATGCTACCTTAGTAAAATATCTGTCACAAAAAGACAAATACTGCATAGTGCCACTGTTATAGAATGGGACTGATATCAGGGTTGGGGTAAGACTGAGAAAAACTGGATAGATTATGTATACTGAATTGAAACAGATGAGGGAGAGAACAGTTTAAAAGCAATATATTATAGGGTATTATGATTATCACAGGAATCCAGAATTAAGGTTACATAGTGGAGTGCATATGGGGCAGGGGGTGGCAGGGT